>NW_020290458.1:0-145492 GCF_003184545.1 Aspergillus heteromorphus CBS 117.55
ACTACAACCACAGCCAGAGCCATTACTATACCAACCCCAACCCCAACCCCAACCATAACCAGAACCAGAACCATAACCACCACAACATACACACCAGACCACACAAACCAAACCACCAACCCTCACCCTCATCCCCACCACCAAACCAAGAACCAAAACCAGCAACCCACCCCCTCCGCCACTGGCTCTCGCTGCGTCTCACCCGTCCATCGAAATCGATCTCCAACCTCGCTGGGCTGTTTTCCAGACCCAGACCCAGACCCAGACCGGGAACTCGTACCCATTCCCACTCCCATTCCCAACTCAAACCTCAAACCCTAATAATAAACCCTCGACCCAAACCCAACCCGAAATCCCAGTTCCGAACCAGATTACACCATCAACTATAACGACAACTACAATTCCCGTGACTGCGACTGGGACTGCGATTGCCACTGGGACTGTCACAGCGACAGCGACAGTCACCCCCCAACTGTTACAATCGCAGAAACAGAGCCAGAGATATTGATAGAAACACAAACAACAACAACAACAGAAACCAAGCCTGAAACAGCCCCAAACCCTTCCCCATACCCAGCCAAATCCAAATCCAAAAACCTCCCCACCAAACCAAGTAAGCGCCGACTTCTCTTCCGCTCCGTCTCCAACCGGAGCATCCTCCATCGGTATCGGTATCGGTATTCGGCTCGGAAGACACATCTCGACGCTGTTCGGGACGGAGAGTCGATATCTACATTTACATCCCCATCCACATGCACATCCACATCCACATCTACATCTACCTCCGAAGAGGAAGAGGAAGATGTCGAGAATGAAACGGAGGATGAGGATGAGGATGAGGACGAACTCACCCGTTCCTACGCGGCATATTGCCAGGCATTCACCTCGGGTTTGACGCATGAGAATTACGAGTTGGAGTACCGCTATACCTCTGCCAATGATGATGACAATAACGAGGACATTGGTAATGGCAATTCCAATGGCAATGGCAATGGCAATTTTAATGGCGATGATCACACGCATCCCAAAAACATGGAAAACAAAAACAAGGAAACAGAAACATATCCCACGCAGAATCTCAAAGGGAAACTCCCCATCCATACACGATTCTATCTCCCGCCGTCAGAGCCAGACCATTACATTGGACAGGCACAGCCCCAGACCCAGAACCAAGACCGATATCAAGAATATGACCCCCCCCGCAGCACCCACAACCTCGAGATCCTACACTGGCTGCGCACATCCACCTTCGACGACGCCTCATCCTCGCCCTCGCACGACCTGTCCGAACAGCTCCCGCGGGTGTCGCCCCCGGCGCGGATCGTGACTCCCGCGCGATACGAGCAGTCCCGACGGGCGGCGAGACTGCGGCAGCGGCGGGAGGACAAACCGGAGCGAGGGCACATCTGGGGCTCCATCCAGGCGTGTTGGGCCAGGATGCGTCGGAAGGACTAGACTAGACAGACAGACAGACATCCACCTCTCTCTACATCACATCTACCTCTACATTCTATCCAGACTGCATCAAGCACATCAACGTCATTCGTGCAACATCACTCGCCCAATGGGATCCCCCCGGAGCGGCACAATAGGCCCCTGCTCAAACAGACTGGGTATCCTGAGCTTCTTATTACATACAGCTAGCCCCATACAAACAAAGGAAATCATCATGCAGGCCGCGCAATCATCCTCACGAGCTGCTCTCATCCACCACCTCCGTCCCGCTGCCCTCCGGCGGCGGCGTCGTCGACTGGCTCGGTGGGTTCGGCGTCGCCCGTCGCGACATCTCGGCCAGTTCGCCTAGGATTCTGACACACTCCAGTCAGCCTGCACCCGATACCACCAGACAGAGACACTCACCGGCGGTGTTCGTCGTACCAGTCGTCGTTCGTCGTCCGGATGTGCTTAAGCTGCTCCTGGATGCTTGCCATCTGCAACGAGCCAATCAGTCAGTCACGGCCGGCAAGGGAACGGACCAGGTTAGAAAAGGTTCATGGGGAATCCCACCGTTCCCTGAATGGATGAGCCAAGGTCCTCACCTTCCGCGGCCGCGGGACCGTCCTCGCCCGCCCACCGGCTGCCCTCCAGCCCGGTCGAGCCCTGGTGACCCGCCTTCAGCGCCGCCAGCTCCGCCTCCAGCTCGCGCACCCGCCGCCGGCTGGTCGCGATCGACGAGTCCACCTCGCCCAGCTGGTTCAGCAGCGACATGTTCTTGTCGATCTGGCTGTTCAGGTCCCGCTCGCCCTGCAGCAGCCGCTCCTCCATCGCCCGGTTCTGCGTCTTGAACTCCTGCAGCTGGCCTGTGATCGTCTCGTGCTGGCTCTTCAGGTAGGACAGCTCATCCTTCGACACCGCCAGCTGCTGCAGCACGTTCCCCAGCTCCGCCTGCGTGCTCTCCGACGCCGCCAGTGACCGCTCCAGCTCCTGCGCCCGGCTCGCCGCCGCCTCGTGCTTCTGCTCCCACTCGTTCTTCTCCGTCAGCACCGTCGACAGGTCCGCGTTGTGCTTGCCCGCGAGCTCCTTCGACTCCGCCGCAACGTGCTCGGCTTCGTTCAGCTTCTGCTCGAGGTCCGCGATGGTGAGCTTCAGGCTCTCCAGGACGGAGGCGTCCTGCGCGGCCGCGTGCGCCTCGGCCAGCTGGGTGTGGACCTCCACCAGGACCGCGTCGTGCGCCTTCTGGAGTTCCGCAATCTTCGTCTGGCTGGCAGACTCGAGGTCCGCCCGCAGGTTGGACAGCTTCTCTTCCTGCAGGGTGAGCAGCTGCTCGATGACCTGGCTGTGCTCGGCATCCGTTTCGGCCGCCCGGGACGTCTGGCTGGCCTGCAGCTCGGCCTGGAACTGGACCTTGGTCTCTTCGTGCTGCCGCTGCAGCTCGGCGATTTCCTGGGCGCGGGTCTCGCTCTGCTGCGCAACCTCCTCGGCGTGGCGCTGCAGGGTGGACCGGAGCTCGGCCTCGAGCGACTCCACCTGCTCCGCGTGCTTCGCCTCCAGGTCGCGGTGGGCGGCCATGGACGCGTCGACCTTGGCCTGGAGATCGCTGAGCGCCTGCTCGTGCGAGCCAGTCGCATTGGTCTTAGCTTTCTCCAGCTCGGCCACCAGCTCGGCGGCGTGCGAGGCCTTGAGGGTTTCGAGGGCCTCGGCGTGCTGCTGCGCCACCACCGCGGCTTCCTTGATCTTCTCCTCGAGCACCTGGCCGGCCGCCGTAGTCTGCTCCTCCAGGGACTTGAGCTGGCTCTCCTGTTCGGCATCCTTGGCCTTGGTCTTGTCCTCGAAGTCGTTCAGGTGCTGCTGCAGCGCCTCCGCCTGCCCTTGCTTGCTTTGGATCTCGTCCTGGAGCGACTTGATCTCGCCCTGTCCCGTCGACAGCTGGGCCTCCAGGGCTCCGACCTTCTCCTTGAGCGACTCAATCTCCTGGATGGCGACGTCTTGGGCCGTGTTGCTGCCGTCTTCCACTGCCTGGCGAGCCTCGGTGAGACCCTGTTCCGTAGCCTCCAGGCGCTGCTGGAGCGCGTGCAGCTCGGCCTGGTGGGCCGCGTCGAGCTCGACGATCAACTCCTCCCGGTCCTCTTCCGCAATGGCTTCCGCTTGTTCGAGTTTCTCGCGGAGCTCCTGCAGTTGCTGGGAGTGGGTGGCACCAGCAGACTCGGCGATCTCTTTAGCAGCAGCAAGCTCCTGCGCGTGAGCAGCCGCAGCCGCGGCAAACGCCTCCTCGTGCTCGGCCCTGATCTTCGAAATAGCGGTTTCATGAGCAGACTCCAGGTCCTTAACCTGCTCGCCAACCTGGTTCTCAGCGGCCGATGCGAGGGCTGCGTCATGCTCAGCAGTGAGCTTGGCGATAGCAGACTCGTGCGCAGCCTGGAGCTCGGTGACCTTTTCGCGGACCTGGCTGTCAACAGCAGCAGAAAGTGCCTCTTCATGAGCAGCCTTGAGTTGAGACAGGAGTTCGTCGTGTTCGGCCTTGAGCTGGGCAATAGCTGTCTCATGGGCGGCCTCAAGATCCTTAACCTTCTCGCCAATCTGGCTCTCGGCGGCGGAGGATAGTGCTTCCTCGTGGGCAGCCTTGAGCTGGACAAGAACCTCTTCGTGTTCAGCCTTGAGCGTCGTAATCACGGTCTCGTGGGCGGTCTCCAGCTCCTTGACCTTCTCTTCAAGCTGGCTCTCTGCGGCCGACGAGAGGGCGACCTCATGCTCAGCAGTGAGCTTGGCAATGGCAGACTCATGCGCCGCCTCGAGCTCCTTGACCTTCTCTACAACTTGGTCAGCGGCAGCGGAAGACAGGGCTTCTTCATGCTCAGCCTTGAGTTGGGCGATCGCGGCGTCATGGGCAGCTTCAAGCTCCTTGACCTTCTCTACAACCTGGCTCTCAGCAGCAGAAGACAGCGCCTCCTCGTGCTCAGCCTTGAGCTGGGCAATGGCGGCCTCGTGCGCAGTCTCGAGCTCCCGAACCGTTTCACCGACCTGGGTCTCAGCAGCGGAAGAAAGCGCGGCTTCATGTTCGGCCTTGAGTTGGGCGATAGAAGCCTCGTGGGCGGCCTCCAGCTCCTTGACCTTCTCGCTCAGCCCGGTGTCGGCCGCCAAGGTGAGCGCCTCGTCGTGCTCCGCCTTGAGTTTGGCGATCACGGCTTCATGCGCGGCCTCCAGCTCCTGGGCCTTTTCGCCGAGTTCCTTTTCAGCGACCGCGGCGAGCGCCTCTTCATGTTCAGCCTTGAGTTGAGCAACCAGAGCCTCGTGAGCGGCCTCGAGTTCCTTGATCTTCTCTCCGAGCTCGTTCTCCGCCACCACGCGGGCCTGCTCCAGCTCCGCCTGTGCCTTGTCGAGTGCCTTCTTCAGCTCGGTGATCTCCGCATCCTTCTCGGCCAGGCGAGCGGTGGTTTCCTCGCTGCTCTGGCTGGTGGCTGAGCCGGCGTCTTCCAGCTGGGCTTCCAGCGACGCAACCTTGTCCTCCAGGGCAAGGATGGCCTGCTTTGCAGCTTCTTCGGCCGCCCGGGTCTCCTGCTGCTTGGACTGGTTCAACCGGTCCATTTCCATGTGCAGATTCTCAACCACCTGGTCCCGGCCGTTCAGCTCCCGATGGAGGACTTCCAGCTGCGAGACGGTCTTTTCCAGATTGGCGCTGGTCTCAGCGAACTGGCTCTTCTGCAACTCCAGTTCCGCCTTCAAGGAGTCTATCTGCTCGGCATAACCAGCAGCCGCAGCTTTTTGCTCCGCCAATTCCTTCTCGTGCGCTTCCAGTTGCGCCTGGTGCGACAGCTTCAGTTCTTCCAGAGCGGCGGCGGTCTCATCATCTCCCTGGGAGGCAGCGGACTTGACCGCCTCTTCCAGGTCCTTGAGAGACTTCTCCTCCAGCTCCCGATGCCGTACCTCAGCCTCCGCCAGCTGGACCTGCAAGGCCTGCAGCTTTTCCTCGTGGCTAGCGGTCAGCTGTTCAATCTCTGCCGCGTGCTGCTCCCGGATCGCCTTCGTTGCCTCGTCGACGTCCTGAGCAGAATCATTCGGGGCGAGGGACAGCTCAGTCAATTTAATGTTGACGGTATCCAGATCCTCCTTCAGCTTCGCCACGGTGGCCTCGCTTTCGGAGAGCTTGGTCTGCAGCGACACCAGCTTCTCGACCTCCTCCTCTGCACCCTTGGGCGTTGCGCTCAGTCTCTTGGAGGCGAGGGTGGTCGCCGGACGGGTAACGGTGGAGGTCGGCCGGGTGGTGGTGCGTGCGGTCGCGGACGAGGAGGTGGTCGGACGAGTAGTCGACGGGGCGGTGGTAGGCTTGGTCAGCGGTCTCACGGTGGAGGCCGTGCTGGGGCGTGCGGTGGAAGTCCGCTTCTCCGCCGTGGTCGAGCCCGCGATGCTGGAACGGCGGTCCAGAGCCGCAGCGGTGGCCTTCACCGGGGCGCGGGTGGCCGGGGTGCCGACCAGCGACATGCGCTTGGCAGCGGTGCTCGAGATGCCGCGCTTCTCGTCGCCGGAGCTGGCCACGGAGCGGTGGGACTTCTCATCGGCGGAGCTGCTGACGGAGGCCCGGGATCGGTGGGAGGGGGTGGTTGTGGTGCCCAGGGGCTTGCGAACGGTGGTGGTGGTCGCGGGACGGGTGGGCGGCTTGTTCAGGGTGGTGCCATTGGTAGTCGAGGTACGCGTCGTAGACGTAGGCTTGGGCGGACCGGTCAAGGAGATGGGCCGCTTGGTGGTGGTCGTACCTGACACGGGGCGCCGGGTGGTGGTGGTGGCCGTCGGGCTCTTCTTGAGGGGGGAGGCTTTGGCGTTCTCCTTGTCCTTGGCCACATCCGGGCTGGTCATGGGCTCCTCGCTGCCGGAGAGAATGCTGGATTCCACGGGAGTGGCGGGGGGCGCCATCTCCACATCGACCTCGGCGGGGGCGATTGGGGTGATGGGATCCTCGGTGGACGCCATTGTGTAGGGGAGGGAGGAGTCGAGGATAGTGGAGGAGGGAGGTGGGAGCACCCGAGGGTTCGGAGTGGTCAGGTCTTAGCGAGGCAGTCGAACTAACGAATTGAGAGCGTCCACGTTAGCTGGATCGGCGAGCAAAAGCAAAGCATGCGAGATCACATAGACGAATGATGCGGTGGACAGCGGGGAGAAAATCGCAGGGACAGCTAAGCAAGCCGCCAACCAGAGGCATGGCATTGCATGAGCGCCCATCCCAAATTGGCGAGGCTCAAGAGTTCCCCGTTGAGGGAGCTGCGACGGATAACCGAGGCGGGCCTCCTTTTTTTTTTTTTTTCCCTCCCAACTCCGGGGACACGGCGATGAGGGGATGGCGGCGCACGCACACACTTGCACGGAGGGGAGAGCACACTCAATGGCAGCAGAGGGGATAGGGGAGGATTGGGTGCAGCTTGGGGGAGGGAGTCAAGCCGGAGGGGGGAGGGGGAGGGGGAGGCAGGGGGGGAAGAGGCACGGTTCAGGGTTCTTGGATTTCCCCGGAGGTGCCGATCAAAACAGCTGGGGTCACTCACCAGGAATGAATGGACAGCGCGCGGGAGGGGGAAAACAACGGAGGGGGGAATTAAAGAGAAGAATTAAAGAATTACAAAGTAGATAGAAGAAGAAGATGAGGAAAGGGGGATATGAAACAATGCGGGGGGGATAAAGGGGGTGAGGATGAGATGAGGAGAGGAAGAGGTGGAGGGAGAAGGAGAAGGAGGAGGAGAAGGAGGAGGAGACAAGAATCAAAGAAGGGGAAGGAGGGGAGAGCCAAAAGGCGGAAGGGCCGGCCAGCAGTCCTGATTCGCCTGAGGCCGCTCTTCCCCGGTCAGGAGGTCACCGTGTTCCCCCAGCACTACAATTCACTAGTCCTGGCACACCGGAGTACTCCCCTGATTATTGATTGCGCTCATTACCAGACAAAAACATTCCCCGGGCCCGTCCCTTCCTGTCCACTGGTTCGCGTCCCCCGAGCCACTCCGATCCATGGTTCCTCCCCAGCCCTCCAGAGTATACCGAAACCAACAACAACAAATCATGGGGATCACAGTTTCACAGTATCACACTTCACCTCTCCCTCCTACTACTTATCGCTGTATCTTCGGTAGCCACCATTCATGCGACGCTAGTTCGTCTCGCGACATCTGGGGCAGGAGCCGGTCATACAGCTGCTCGCTTTCCTCGCGCACCTCCCGCACCTGCCGCCGGCCCAGTCGCTTGCCGTAGTGGCTCCAGATCTGGTAGTATCGATTGGCACCTGTGGGAATGAGTATGGCCATCAGCTGGAGGGTTGGGATTGACCGACCTTGGAACTCCTGCAGCCCTTGGATCAGAGCCTGCATTTGATCATCTGTCCACTCTTGCTCCTCCGTCCACCCTCGCGCGCCCGCCTTCGAGGCAGAACTCGTGGAGCCCCGGGTTGGGGGAGGCGGGGGCTGCGGTCGGTGGGAGTAATAACTGCCGCCCCAGCCATCGTCTGCCAGGGATTTGCGGAGTTTCTTCAGGGGCTGTTGGAGCTTCGAGCTGCTAGCCCCGGAGGCCACATACTTGCCCTGTACCTGTCGGCCCACCCGGACGCACAGCTGGAGCAGGACCTTCATCGTCCGATCCAGGCAGTCATACGCCTCTGGGAAGAGGGAACTGTCCGTCTCGTAGGCCTGGAGGCTGATGAGAATGAGCTCCACCAGCGGCGGTAGGACATGCCTCTCGAAGTCTTTCACTTGTCGTGTCGCCTTCCGGGGCTGGCCCCCTTCCAACCGCTCCCTTCTCGACAGCCGGGCGACCTCATCCAGACAGGCGTCTCCATGCTCCTTGATGGCTTCGAGGCCGGTGCCATAGCTGAGCACGTCGTTATCCGATGGTCCAACCCCATCCTGGAGGCCGCGGCAGATGCTCCGGAGGAGCTCGGCGCAAGAGGAGATCTCGCCCGTGACCTGTCCAAAATCGGCAATGTGGGAGGTAGTAGCCCGGTCTCGCAGCTGGCGCGCAGTCGAGGTGAGCGTCTTCCAGTTTTCCGTCTGGCCGTCGTGTTTCGATGCTTGGAGGAACCACGGGCTCTCGTCCAGCTCGACTTCATGGACGATCTCCTCGGTGGTGTCGGGCGCCGCATCGGAGCCCTGGTGAGAAGGCTGGTAAGCATCCTCGGAGGCTGGGGAGCTGGGCTGGGGGGCTGCACGCTTTCTCCGCCTGGGCTCCGATTCTACTTCATCCGTTGTTGCATGATGTTTGGATTGTGTATGGCGCCTCTTGCGTGTGTGTTTATTTGTAGGGGAGACTTGAGCCACTGCAGCCGTCGAGCTAGGCGGTGCCTCGGCCACAGGGGCGGGAGAGCTAGGGCGGTCTGGTCTTGCTGCAGTGTCACTGAGGGCTCTGGACTGTGTCGAGGGGGGTGCAGTTGGAGTCGCGGAGGTCTCACTGGGCTCGTCTAGCTCTGGTGTAGCCGTGGCCCTAGTCTGGTCATGTTCCGGGGATGTAGTCGTGGGCTGGGTAATCCTTTTCGTAGCTGAAGTCTCCGTAGGCTGAGGCTTACTCGGAGGGGTGGTCGAGGTGGATGCAGGCCCGCTCTCAATCACGACCCAAACCGTGTCCGCAGGGGCAGCGCCATCAGGCGCCGTGGTCTCCGTTGCACTCTGTATCTCCGCAGCGTCGACCCACTCGTCCTCGCCGAGTTCCTCATTGGTTTCAGCGACATCCTGGCCTTGTGAGGTTGTGGACTTCCTGGTAGCCGGCCGCTGGCCAGGAGTGAGCTCGTTATCACTGGAGAAGTCAACGTCTGATCGGAGACCTTCCACGCTGAGAGGGCCTTGGTGACTCTTTCTGGGGGTCCCGGGATCGTCTATATGGGCGTCGGCTTGCTCGTCGGCTTCCTGGTCGGGTTGTTCAACGGCTTCCTGGTCAACTTCCTCATCAGATTGTTCCTCGGACTGTTCCTCCACTTCTTCAACCAAACTTTGCTCGGATTGTTCGTCGGCTTCCTCATCGGCTTCCTCCTCGGATCGTTCACTAGCTTCCTCATCCAATTGCTCATCGGCTCCTTCGTCATATATCTCGTCCGCGGAGGGGGACTTCTCTCCGACACCATACTGAAGCAACGGACTCTTATGGCGGCGCAACCGTGGCAATCTGACACCGGGAGCTCCCGGCTCCGACTCATGGAACCACTGGGAAGGCGCTTCCGTCGGAGGGATTTGCGACGAAATTGGCGATGACGATCGAGTGTCCGGGAAGTCTGCAGTGGGGGAGTGGGAGATTTCTTCAGCGGGGCGAGTCCTCGCAGGGAGGGTGCGTCTGCGGGGATGCGGAGTCGAGAGCTGTTGGGTCTGACTGGGCTGGGTCCGCATGATGCCATTCAAGAAGTCGACGGAGTCGGAGGCATCGCGCTTCTTCCTGCGGGGCGTGGCCAGACGAGACAAGGGCATTTTAGCTGGCCATGGAATTGAGTGCCGGGGATATCAATGGCAGATGGTTGGCGCGAGACATCAGGCAGTCAGCCTGTGACTGGGTCAGCGAGAGAGAGAGAGAGGGAGAGATTGCGAGGGGGAAAGAGAGGAGAAGCCAAACAAAGAACCCGTGATCCGATCGGGAGTCGGCGTCATCGCCGGCCTTATCGATAAGGCCGTCATCGCCCACTTCCTCCCCTCCAATTCAACCCATCCTCCTTCACCAACATTCGCTCTACGACCAGCCACTCGCCACACTCAGGTTCAGCGGTGGAAAATCACAGCCATCCTGACCCCCTATACAACTCTTCATCGGTGTTTCCATCCCGAACCTCCCAACATGGCCACAGACACCCCCTCAGTCCGGATCCTCCCTCCCCTCGACCCCTCCGCGGGGCACGTCTTCATCGAGCCCACCAAACGCATCCACGAGCACAGCGACGTGCCCGAGTTCCTGTGCTCCAAGGCCTACGTGGACATCATGACTTTCCTGCTGCAGCTGAACCGATCCATGTTCCCCGCCAAGCTGTCGGACGGGCGCGTCCAGCCCTGGCCCTTGAACTCCGACGCGGTCGAATACTCGGCCCCCGTTCGCCAGCTGCAGCTGCTGCTCTCCAGGCTGGAGGCCATCCTCGAGGAGGCCCTGCCGGACACGGGCCCCCGTCGCTTTGGCAACATCAGCTTCCGCAGGTGGTACGAGATTGTCGAGAGTCGCGCCTCCAGCCTGCTGGAGGAGTGTCTGTCGCCAGACGTCCTACACAGAAAGTCGTCCGACGAGGGACCAACGGCGGAGGCGGAGCTCAAGGCGTACTTCCTGGGGAGCTGGGGGAGCCCGCAGAGACTGGACTACGGGACGGGGCATGAGCTGAGCTTCCTGGCGTTCTTGGCGGGCATCTGGAAGCTGAGTGGGTTCCCGAAGAGCAGCCCGGGGGTCGAGGAGAGGGCGCTTGTTCTGGGCGTGGTGCAGCCGTGGGTGTGACATACTGTCTGGCGAGATCGACGCTGACTCGGATAGGTACCTCGAGCTCGTGCGCACCATCATCAAGACCTACACCCTGGAGCCGGCGGGCTCCCACGGCGTCTGGGGATTGGACGACCACTCTTTCGTCCCCTACATTTTTGGGTCGGCCCAGTTCGCCCCCGCGCTGTCCGAGTTGGACCGCGTGCCGGAGGAGGGCTCCCTGCCTGATGCGCCGGACCCAAACGGGGTGGCAAAGGCCAACGTCGTGGAGCGGGAACGGCGGGGCAACCTGTACTTCTCTGCCATCGGGTTCATCTACGACGTGAAGAAGGGGCCGTTCTGGGAGCACAGCCCCATGCTCTATGACATTTCGGGCATCCGGACCGGCTGGGCCAAGATCAACAAAGTACGTCAGCCGTCGTTTCTGGTAGTACCGACTAACGGCCGCAGGGCATGATCAAGATGTACAACGCGGAAGTGCTGTCCAAGTTCCCGGTGGTGCAACATTTCCCGTTTGGCTCCCTGTTCAGCTGGGACCGCGACCCTAATGCGGTGCCACCCCCGACAACTGCCCACAGCACCTCGGGGCCCCAGTCTCGACCAACCGACGCACAGGCACCGGGAACCAAAGCCCCTTGGGCAACGTCTCCAGCCGTGCCGTCGCCAGGCGGCACCGCGGCGCCCTGGGCCAGAGGTCCAGCCAGCGGGCCGGCCCTGCCTGACACCTCGCGGTTACCCCCTGGACCGATGGCGCCTACGAGAGCCCCGTGGGGACCGGGGGACATGGACCCCAGGGAGGGGACCAAGGCCCCGTGGGCCAAATGAAGTCCTTTTTGACGCAATCACGCTGTACCTATACTATACCCTTTGCATATCCGTTTGCATCCACGATGCAGAAAAGCATGAGATGGCTTCATTCATGATCCGTAACTCCGCCCAGGGTATCATCGATAACTATACAGGCGCCATAGACCCATGGCCGTCATTCAGAGTCCGTCGCGTAGTCCACCAGTCCAACGGGGCCTGACGTCTTGGTCCCAGCCGGCTCAGCAGACTCATGCACGACATGAGCTGTCTCATCCCCCGCCACAGCATCATCCCTCGTACCACCAGCAGCTTTACCCCCCGAGGCCAAGGCCAGCTTCCGTCTCTTGACGTCCGGGCGCCACTCGCTGCCATCGCTGGCGAGAAACGGATCCACGACCGCGCGCGTATTGCCCGTCAACTCACTACGAAAGACCGCTTTGCGATCAGCCACCAGTTGCGCAGCTTTGGTTCCCTTCCCCTTTCTTCCCCCCGCTGTATCCACACCCGTCTCGAAAAACAACGGCTTCACCCTCGCCCTCCTCCCCCCCTCCCCCACCCCGTGGACCCCCTCTCCAAAATCCACCATCCCCGCCCGGACACGATCACTCTCAATCTCATCAACAACCTCGATCCCCAAACTCATCTTATCCTTCAACGCCTCCCTCTCCGCCTCCTTCGCCTGCAACCCCTTCCTCTCGACCCGAAACGTCCTCCTCAGCCGTCTAGACATCTCATACGGATCCTCCCAATCACGACTCTGCCTGCTCTGCAACTCGAGTATACGATCCCTCTCCGACTCCCCCCGACGCTTATCCTCGACCTTCCCCTCCAGCTTCGCCAACGCATCCTCCTTACCCCCCTGTGCCCCCGTCTTCACAAAAATCTCCCCCGCCCCCTCCGCCCCCTCCGCCCCCTGATCCCCCAAATCCCTCCTCCTCCCCCCCTCATGCACCACATACTCCGTATTCCGCGGATCGGTCCTGATCTCAATCCACCCGCCACACGCGGTATGTTTCATGCGAAAGCTGTACACGGGGGTGGAGTAGTAATTGCCGACTTTCTTTTTCTCGGCGTTGAAGCGCACGCCTTGCCCGATGAGGGTCTCGTGGGGGGTGCAGGTCGTGCACCACACCGCGAAGGGCATTTCGAAGCGCACGATTAAGGACCCTTTGGTGTGCAGGTGGCGGGCCCGCGCGCCCAGGGGGTGTTTTTTGTGCAGCGCGTTCGCGGTGGTCGTGCCTTCGAGGTCCGGGGGGATGTAGCGGCCCATGTCTGGAGGGGAGGATTGTTTAGCAAGAGGGTGGTAGATATTGGGATGGACTGGGAGGGAGGGAGACGGGGTACCTACTGAAGCCTTGCATTCTGGCGGGTGGTCTCCGAGACGGAGTGTGTATGCCGGAGTGGCGAGGATATGTGCGTGCGTGGATGTGATGTAGTGTAGCGTAGCCTAGCGAGCCAGCGCGGCGTTGGGTCGAGTCGAAAGTCCAAACCAAAGAAAGTCGTGGTGGTGCCGATGCCGATGACGACGGGGCTGGCGATGGTTGGAATTTGTGAGGATGACTCAGCCGTGGGTAGTGAATTATGTGCGTGCATAATCCCGGCCTGGTGCCAACGCCGGTCACTGTGCCATACTCTGTGCCCTACCTATCACGATCATTCCAGCTGATTCTTTCAGGTGAAGGGGGCCAATGAAATTTTCTTGGGTGATGCACTCAACTGTGCTTTATTCAATTTCGTCGTCATCCTTTGGAAATTCCCTCCGAGGGGTGGGCAATATATAAACCCTGTTTTCTTCCTCCATCCTCCTCTCTTCTTCTTCTTCTTCTTCTCCTTCTCACATCTCCCATCGCCCATCTACTGTCAATACAGACATTCAGAGTTGGTCTTGAGCATCAAAATGCCTTGGCCTTCTGACATGGTGATGGTTATATATCCATAAATGATTTTGATTATACCATCCCCACCCAAGCCATAGCCCTGGGCATCAAAATATCCTAGACTTACCACCTGGATTACCTTCCATCAAGATATATTTACTTGACCTACCTTCCTTCAAGATGCAATATCCTTGCCCTACTTTCCACTCAGTCATATTATTCCTTCTATACCCCTCATCAGATTCATAAATTGGAGGGACGTCCCTCTGTATCCTCATCAGCTACCGAACTGTGGCATCAACCCCATCAGACTCGGTTACAACAATCGAAAACCCTACATACACCCTAAATGAACGTCATCTGCAACCAGAATGTTGACTTTGGACACACGGAACAATCTATCCATCAACTGGCACATCCACACTGTACCTCGATACACTATTTTGCGGAACCGCAACGTGATGTGCCGGTTTTATATACGCTTCTGGTTCCTCTCTCTTCAGGGATCGACGTCGGTACAACTCCTGACCGTCTTGTTCGGTGCCCCCTTGGCATGTCGTCGCGACCAATTGCTATGCACGCAAAGAGCAGCCGGATCGGAGTATCGAAAAACACGAACACAGCCAAACAACCCCCAGATCTTGAACGATGGTGGGGTTGGTTTGGCCCTGTTTGGCCCTGTTTTTATACGTACACCAGGCCTATCCTCTCGAGTACGCATAACCAGACCCGTTAGCTCAATTCGCACCGGATTTTAAAAACTCAAAGTCGAGATGTCCAATCCGTGGACTGCCACGAGAAAGCAGAGGCTCGCCTGCTCGGTTTAAAGAACCGTGTCCAGGCAAAAGACATACCTTGAACATTTGGCAAAAAAAGCACCAGTTGACGAGGAATGTGTTATTGACCGTCTCCCTGCTCGGGTATGCAATCGAAGTGGCCTGCGTCGCGGTGCACGCACTACATGGCTACCTTTCATCTGTTGTCGTCGATGAATGTGACTGAAGAGGTGACAGACCAAAAAGACCAGTCGGCTAAAAAGGTGTCCAGACTGGGTTTGACAAGATGTTATCTACCCATTTCTGCGCTACTAGGCTGTCTGTCTACCGGATATCTTCGGGTACACCTGCGGTAGCTGCACTCAGCTAGTTCAATCAGTCAATACAACCGATACAATTTCATCATATTTCAAAGAACAAGCTTACTTCTATCAAAAGACTTGTCGTGAGCAGTCCATCCGCTGAGCCATTGAGCGATTGACCTGTCTGTGTAGCAGGCTTCTAATATTGTCGAGACGGATTCCTACGCAGGGCTTTGGCAAGACATCATCCGTCTTGATGACGCATGCATGGCATGATCGACTTGCTTGTCAGAGACGTTCGGGCAAGGGCTTATAATGTTTCCTGGATACTCAGTCTAGACAGCTGGGTCATCTCATCGCTCAACGAAATTGACCAGCCTTGGGGCATGTCGCTGGCGGTTCAAAGTGAGACCGAAAAAGGCACCGGGACGGACATGCTATCAGCATGCAGTATCCCGCTGGAATTTCCCGTTCTTGATAGCCGACAAAGTCTCAAGACCTTATTGCAAGGGTTACTGGGCACAAACACCCGGGGTACTGACAACGGCCTGGGAAATGCTCTCCTGTGCAAACATGATGTAGTTGTCCAGCGATCTATATTGATTCGCCTGATTGAACGTCATTAAGAAGGCATTTCCTTCCCGGGAGCTTTGTCGCGAGGGCTGCGGCTGCGTGTTTTACGAATACGAACGACTTTTCTTGTTCGTTACATCTCCGCCAGGACCAGGGGCTCCGGATTTGTTCGACGAAAAGGAAGGGCCAGTTTTGCTTCAACGAGTCCCCGCGTGAACAAGAACCGATACGGGGTGGTCCATTGGGAAAGCAACAGGAAGGTACTGGATATGCGGAGTGTGTCAGAAGATGAAATCCCAGACGGATCTTCCATTTTGTGTTTGCGGTTATCAAATGATACTATATACCTGGTGTGAAGTCTCGTCCGGTTCTGTTTCTTCTGTCACAGAAGGTTCAAAATATCTTCTCCCGGAATATTTAGCCGAATTCTCGAGATCTCAGACTGGAAGTCTATACTCTCCGTGTCGGATTGACGCACACAATCGCAGACGGAGAACGTTACATGCTTCGCGGGTGTGAAGAAGAACCAACGCAGCCAGTTCACCAAATGTATATCGCTAAACGGCATGTAAAGCGCATGGTCATGCCTCTCATCAACCTAGAGAATACACCATCAAAACCATGCAACCACTTGGCGAGATAAGTATACTCTACCGACTCGATACCGGATGCTGTCCGGAGACCCGATCAAGCTGGCAGCCACATCAAGCAATGGTGTCACGCTGCAAAGACGACATGGGAGATCGAAACATCGTGTGCCTGAAAGACAATCAAGAAATGCTCTGAAGCATTCCCACGCGTACGAAAAGAACCAGACGCATCATACAGAGTCACCACGACATTGGTGTCCCGTCCCCTGGATCGGACAAACGACGACCATCATATCGAAAGGATCGTGGCGAACCCATTCGCAGCGCCGAATATGTTCCCGATCGGTCTCCTGGGACTAGTATGTGGTTTGAACAAGAAACTCGCGCGGCTGAGATGAATGGTCTACCCGGGAAACCCGTTATCGTGAATTACAAGCGATTCTCTGCCCCATTGTCGCTCTGCATGGACAATGGATGATGAGTCTGCGTCCCAGGCGAATGTTCCTCTGGTATGCAGTACCGATCGGCCTCCCGAGATTACACTCCCAATGAGCCCTAACATTCTGTCCACAACCACAAAGGTCAGAAAGAGGCTTTTTATTGTCCCGATGGCGAGAATTGACCCCGTCCACCCCCTCTCGCGAGGACATCGCGGCCCCCGCAGCCCTCCTCCGCGGTAGATTTTGACGTGTAATTCTGGACCATGGGTGTGCTACATAGATTATCGCAAGCGCAAACCCACTGATAGTATCTATAATACGGATAGATCCGACACCAGGGTTGTGTCTCCCTGCAGTGTGGGCGACACCTGCCCTTTCTTGCTGTCCATTGCTGGGAATATGTTGCACGGCAAGCCGTCATAAGCATTCAAACATTGGTTTTGTGATTGGCGGAAATCAAAGAAATGTTGTTTTCAACCCCAAGAGAATATGGATCGGTCTACCCTATGAATCGACAAATTGTCCAGTCTATACCAAAATCCCAGTTCGGGATGCTCTTTGGTACTACTATCAAGATGAGAGGTACAAGACGCCTATCCCGGCTTCTTTTGGCCGTCTGAAGGCACTACAAATACGAGTCATCCGTCTTCAAAACTGGAAGATTCGACAAGCAACTGCAATCTGATTTCCTCCCCTGCGCCAATTGTTCAACGGCTATCCCGCCACACAAGCAAGGACATGATTTGCGACTGTGGTCTCGCAGCAAACCCAACACGCAGTGGTTGATTCGCTATCGATATATCAAATTGAAGTTCCAAAGACTGGAAAAAGATATTCTCGGGCTCTCAATATCGATAGTTCGATTTGGGTTGGTTGGTGTCGTTGACGGATGGGAAGGGTGGACGGCAAAGTTAGGGTTACGTGGTATGCGGGGTCTAACTAACTATGCCAGGTGTGGACTGGGTGGTTGATATCGTAGTTAGTATACCATAGCAGGATCAGATGAATGGATTTCTTCTCCATGATTATCTCATATTTATTGTTTCCTGGATTTTCTAATGGCTTCGGGGCGAGTAAGGTGGATTGATATTCATAATGGTAAATGACCGTTGCAGAAAGTCTCTACTACTCTTCTTAGTTCCTACCCCCCCCCTAAAACTCCTCCCACCCACTCCCACCAACAACGAACCCCCCACCACGCCCCTACCCCCCTTCTCCAGCAACCCACAGCCCGACCCCCTCCGCCGCCATCACAGTCCTCCAATCCTGCACTTCCACATCCCAAACACTCAGATCCTTCCTCGTGACGTTCAACACCACCGTCTCTACATCCCCCGGATCCAACACCCCCGTCTTCCCAAAGTCCCGTAACTGAAGGCCCGGAACATCCACACCGATACTCTCCGGAAGAGAAACATACAGCTGGACCACGGCGCGGCCGCTGAACGAGCCTGTGTTGGTGATGTCGATGGAGAGGGTGAACGCCACGTCGTAGAGGGAGGGGTTGCCGCCTGCGCCGCCGCCGGAGCGGGGTGGTGGGTGCGGGGTGAGGGTGTAGCCGGCTGGGTATGGATATTCTGATGTGCTAGCGTTGGAGGAAGGGGTGATGGAGCTTGGGTCGTCGAGATAGGGGTAGAGGTAGCGCCAGATACGGGTGAGGGAGGCAGGCCAGGCGACTTCGCCTGGGTCTGGGATGGTGGATGGGTAGACGGGGGTGGGGCCTTTGGGGGCGCGGGGGGGAGGGAAGGTGGTGTTTATGGGGGTGAGTGGTGTGAGAACGGGGTTGGAAAAGGAGAAGCCAGTGTAGGAGAGGCCGTAGCCGAAGGGGTAGCGCGGGGTGACGTTTGCGTGGAGGAAGTGGCGGTAGTCGATGTAGAGGGCCTCGGTGAAGTCGTCCTGGATCTGGCCGAAGGGTTGGTCGAGCAGGCCGACGCTGGCGGGGTAGTTGGTTTCGTTATAGGGGATGGTGTAGGGCAGATGGCCGCTGGGGCTGGAGTCGCCGTAGAGGACGTCGGTCAGGGAGTAGCCGGCTTCTTGCCCGGGGAGGTGGGCGATGAGCACGGCTTTGACGGGGTCGAGGTCGATCCAGTTCTCGAGGATGAGGGGGCCGACGGTGTGGATGATCACGACCACGGAGGAGAAGGCCTGCGCGGCGGCTTGGACCAGCTCGTCGCCGCTGTGCCAGGCGAATAGGTCGGCGGTGGTGCGGTCGCCGGGGTTGTCTTCAACGGTGATGTAGTTCTCGCCGGAGTCGGCGTTGATGAAGACGATGGCGGTGGAGGAGGCGTTGGGGGTGAGATCCGAGGGGAAGGTGTCGGTGATGTAGAAGGCAGCGCTGGGGGTGATGTTGGCGATGGCTTCCTGGGGCGTGACGAGGTAGGGCAAGCGCGAGGTGCCGCTGCCCCAGCCCATGGTTAGGACGCCGTTGTCGCAGCCCTGGTCGGAGCAGGAGTTGAGTCCGTTGGAGTTGGGGCCCGCGTCGGTGCCGAAGACGTAGAGCGAGGCATTTTTGGAGAGAGGGAGGGTGTTGTCGTCGTTCTTGAGGAGCGTGATGGCGTCGCGGGCGATGGCGTGCGCGGTGATGTTGTGGTCGCCTTCGACGTTGACGTACTGGTTCACGACTCCGGTGGGCGAGAGGAGGGCGCCTGGATACAGAGGCTCAATCTCGTCCAGGGTGTTGCTGGAGAAGTTGGGGAGGGGGTAGTCTTGGTCCTGGCCCATCTGGTACCAGGTGGCGACGATTCGAGTGACCTGGCTCTGTCAGTACTTAAGTGATATATACGGACAGAAAGAAAGGGGAGACGCACCATATCGTTGAGACGCTCCATGGGAACCGTCCCGTTCAGGATGGCGCGAGACAGCTGCGATCCCCAGTAACTATCTCCCAGCAATGGGATGAGACCATCGCCAGGCATGGCCATGTCAAGCCCCGCCAGAGCAGACGAGACGCCGCCCATCTGAGCCAGCCAGTCGGTCACGACGAAGCCCTGGAAGCCGAGCTCGTCTTTGAGAACTCCGTTGATGAGCATGCTGTTCTGGCTGCAGGCAGACCGGTTGACCTGGACGTGTCAGTGAATGACCACCGTTAGACAGAGACATACATCATTGTAAGCCATCATCACAGCACCCGTCCCAGCCCTGACACCCTCCGCAAAGGGCCACAGATAAAGCTCATGGAGCGTGCGATCATCAATATTTGACGAGTATCCTGGCCCAAGGACAGTAGTCTCCCGATGCATCTCCTGCTCATTCCCAATGAAATGCTTAATGCAGGCAATCGCCCCGGTACTCTGCATCCCCTTGATTGTCTGCGCGCCCCCAATAGCCTGCAAACTGGGGTCCGCCCCAAAGCCCTCCCATCCACGACCACCCCTGGGCTTGCGAAACATCGGACCAACGACCGGCCCCAAAAGAACATTGACGCCCTTCCCTCGCGCTTCTTCCCCGAGTCCCACGCCGCGCTGGTACATCAGGTCTTTATCAAATGTCGCACCGGCAGTCACACCCGCTGGAAAGGCCGTGTTGTGGTCGGAGTTGCGGATTCCCAGCGGCGAGTCGTGCAGGCATAGGTTGGGGATGCCGAAGCGGAGAGCACTCCCTGTCTGTCCGGCACAGGGGCCCATGAACTCGCCCGTCCCGGTGGTCAGGTTGACCTTCTCGGCGAGGGTCATGTTGCCTACAACCCTTTGCGCTTTCTCGTATGCGTCGGCCCAGTCGGAGAGCCAGCCGCCGTTGGGGGCTGGGTAGTAGGGCGGGGAGAAGGCTGCATCGTCGCGGGGGTGGAGACGGCGCTGAGAGGCGAGGGTATAGGGTATCAAGCAGAGGATGAGGTATGGAAGGAGAGCCATTTTGGCGGGAGGAGCCACAGGTTACATTAGAGAGTATCGCCAGGTACAGAGGTAGATATACACCGGCCAGCTGCACCTGCCTGCTCTGTCAACCGAGGGCACGGATCATGCGATCACAAGCTGGAGAAAGACAGACCCTGCAGGGGGTCCAGACCATAAGTAATGCGACACCACGATGCGGGCCAAGGGCGCCTTCTGCATTTTCAGCTGATCATTGCTGAAAATTAGGCTGGGCAATATCGGGGCGACCATCCTGGAGTGCAGTTTGCATGGGCCAGGATGGAGCCGGGTTAGCCACCCCAGACGGCAGGTTGGGATGATCCCTGGATGAGTATATGATAGACGGTGCATTTCCTCTGCGGTGCAAGGCCCACATTCAGCCGGGCTGCGGATTAGCCTGCTTTTATGTCCGTGACAGATCGGGGAATATGCAGGTGACACGGCTTGTGATGATGGATGACCGAGGTTGTCGATCTCACCAGCCCTCCTGCTTGAGGGGAGGGCAGCATCCATGGGTCGCGAGAGGGTTCCGCAGTAGTACTAGCTGTGCTAAGTTAACCATGCATGCATTGACTACCGATGGCTGATATCAAGTCTAGACAGAGAGGGTGTTACGGTGAAGATGTCGGAACACATAATAGACTGTGAATCAGACAAAAGAAAGTTAAGCTGGTTAGGCAAACCCAAAAAAAAAAAAAAAAAAAAAAAAAAAAAAAAAGAGCCAAGCCAGTTCTAGCCAGGTTGAGGGATCTATTCATAAATAGTCTGTAACAGGCAGGACCTTCAGCGAATCGGTGCTATTCTCACCACCAGAGTGACAGAACTATCCCGCAATCCCGCACACCCACAGTTGCACAGCCATGGATGGATTCAGAACTCTTCACCATCTATCTATACAGCCCCCCCTACTAGACTAGCCGACACTTGGATCGGCTCCCCCGCACACCTCCCCAGAAACATCTTCACACAGCCCATCGCTGTGCCCGCAAACGCCGTGATCTCCTTCTCGCCCTTCCCCCCGCCCATCTCCTCCTCGCCGTCCCTCCCCCCATCAAACACCTCCACTGAGAACCACCCCTTGAACCCCGTCCCCAGCACCGCTCTCCCCACCTCCTCGACCGGCAGATACCCGCCTCCGTACGGCACCGGCCGATAGCTGTGGCTCCATCTCGCCCGCGGATCCATCCCGTCTAGCTGTCCCTTCTCTAGCCGCTCGTGCGGGCGGTACGCGTCCGAGACCTGCAGGAGGTAGATCTTCTCCGCGGGCACGGTGGCGGTCAGCTCCTCCAGACTGGCCAGATACCGCTCTGTGAGGTCTTTGCGGTTGTCCGAGGGTTCCTCGATCAGTCCCGAGGCAGTGGTCGGGTCGCCGTATTCGGACCCCGCGGTTTGGAACGTATCCAGACACAGACCCACGTTCGGGCGGTTGACGGCGGATACGATGTTCCAGACGGATTTCCAGGTCTGGGCGTGCGACGACCAGCACCAATTCTCGTAGGCGATGCGCTGCTTGCGCTGCGCGAAGATGTCGGCGAGTTCTTGCAGGTCCGTGATGATGTCTTCTTTGTAGGTCGGGGAGAGCTTATCCGTGGGGGTGTCGGTCGAGCCGACCTTGATTGTTGTTAGTATTGGGCGAGAATGGGTTGGCGGTTGGGGGAATGTGTACCTGGAGTAGGTCCGTCCCCACGGCGGTCATGATTTCACTCCAGCCCTCTGCTCGCTGGAACGCATCTTCGCGTTCTTTCGAGCCCCGCGGCCAGCCCTCGAAGTTGGCGAAGGGCTGCAGCATCATCACCGCCAGATTGCGCGCGTCGCATAGCTCGTGGATTTTCGTGGCGACCTGCACCAGCTCTGGGTAGTTGGTGGGCGAGACGGGGCGGTTGTAGACGCTCTCGGCGTAGCGGAGGATGTCTGGGAAGGAGAGCTCAATCCCGCTGAAGCCGGCGGCGCTAAGAGCGGACAGTTTGGATGGGAGGGTGGTTTCGGGTGTGCCAATGGAGCAGGTGGCATAGGAGAGGGGGATGTGGGAGACGTCGGGGTGAGCCATATTGAGTGTTAGTGGGGTTGGTGATGAGGTTGGTGCGATATATTCTTTGCTAGGAGGTAATTGGGAGCATTGATAGGAAACAAGATGTCAATTTCGGTAGCAATTGAGCAGTTGGCTAAAGGCAGGTTCAGAACTGGACCTGTTTGGAGTCTGGATTGGTGGAATTGACTTTTGTATGTATGCTTGCCCGCATGATGTAACCGCATCCGCCATTGAGGGTCCGATGCATCAGATGTGGACTGACGTGTGCGGGAATACCTGCCAACGATGGATGTTAGTAACAATTGCCTCTACTAAAAAGTAGTACTGCGGTGCACAGCTCATGGTACTGAGCGGTACTGCCTTGTTCAGGCTGTAGGATCAATCACTGCTGGATGCATGACGTCTGACGTATGATGTAACCGGTGCGTAGGTAGGTTCCTGGCCATCCGCATCCGCATCCGCCAACGCCGTTAAAAGCCATTCAGTTCTCAGCAAGCTGTCGATGCATTCCAATGTCATTATCTTAATTCTGTTTAAAAAAATGCCTCACAATGAGCGCGCCCACTCCTTCAAGCGCATCGGTATTGTTGGAGCCGGCAACATGGGCTCCATGATGGGCTTCGCCTTCACCGAACTCGGCCTCGACGTGTCCGTCTGGGACGCCAAGCGCGAGAACGTCGACGGCATCCGGAAATGGGTCGACGAGGGCAAGTTCACCGGCAAGGGCAAGGTCGAGGTCTTCTACGAGATCGATAAATTCACCAAGAGCCTCGAAGGCCAAGGCGAGCGGAAACTCTTCATCTTCTCCATCACCCACGGCGACCCCGCGGACTCGGTCCTGGACATGATCAAGGACGACCTGAAAGAAGGCGACATCATCCTCGACGGCGGGAACGAGAACTACCGGCGGACGGAGCAACGGCAGCAGCGCTGCAAGGCGCTCGGCGTCAGCTGGATTGGCATGGGGGTCTCCGGGGGCTACCAGTCGGCGCGCCGTGGCCCAAGTCTGTCGCCGGGCGGAGATCGCCAGGCCGTGGAGCTCGTCCTACCCTTGCTGGAGCAGTATGCCGCCAAAGACGAAAAGACCGGCCTCCCGTGTGTGACCAACGTCGGGCCCGCAGGTTCGGGCCATTTCGTAAAGATGGTCCACAACGGCATCGAGGGGGGGATGCTCTCGACCGTGGCCGAGGCCTGGGCGATCCTGACTTACGGGCTGGGATTGACGTACGAAGAGACCGCAGACATCTTTGAGGAATGGAACACCAAGGGCGAACTGCGGAAGAACTTTCTCCTCGACATTGGTATTCAGATCCTGCGTACAAAGAAGACGCCGCAGGGCGACCATCGGGGCGAAGGCGCGAGCCAACACGGCGGT
This sequence comes from Aspergillus heteromorphus CBS 117.55, assembly GCF_003184545.1. Lineage (NCBI taxonomy): Eukaryota > Fungi > Ascomycota > Eurotiomycetes > Eurotiales > Aspergillaceae > Aspergillus > Aspergillus heteromorphus. The sequence goes on from NW_020290458.1 coordinate 23,454, forward strand.
TACGTGCTGGATGATGTGCTCGACAAGGTCGTACAGGACGACGATAACACCGAAGGCACGCCGTATTGGTCTGTTATGGAGAGTGCGAACTGGCACGTCGCCGGGCCGACGCTTGCAACCGCTCACTACATGCGCATTGCCAGCGGCAACCGCGCAGAGAGACTGGAGGTTGCGAAGAAGCTCAACGTCCCGGGTCCCAAATCAATCGAGGTCAAGGATCGCAAGGACTTTGTCGAGAAACTGCGACAGGCCGTCTACACCTCTTTCCTCACGTCATTCTGTCAGGGGCTGGAGTTGATCGCGCGCGCGTCAAAAGAGGAGGGGTGGAACGTGGATCTCAGCAAGTGCATCCAGATCTGGCGCGGAGGCTGCATCATCCAGTCCGAAGCCATCGCGGATCTCCTGCAGCCGGCCATGCGGGTGGACCTGACCAACCTGAAGACCGTGGACGTGGTTGCGCGGGAACTGCACCGCAACTTTGCCGCACTGAAGGAGATCGTGCTGGCGACGACGGTGGCCGACCAGTACATCCCGGCGCTGTCGGCAACATTGGAATACCTGAAGTACGTGGGGGGGATGAAGCTGCCGACCCAGTTCATGGAGGCGCAGATGGACCTCTTTGGGGCGCATGGATACTATAAACCGGGGGTTCCTGGCGAGGATCCAGGGCCGGTCAAGAAGGGGCCGCACCACTATGAGTGGCGGCCAGCCTAGATGGGTCTGTATGGAGCTGTGTAATGTTAATGATTGAATGTCACATATGAACGAGGTCGCCGTCAGCCCCGGTAGTATAATTGTGCGCCGTACGCCTTGTAAACTTGTAAAATGAGAAGATCCCAGTCGTCCTCTGGGTGGAAGGAGACGAAAGATGGAGGATGGAGAGTTGAACCGGTTGAACCGCGAGGGGAAAACAACGGCGCCAGGCAGCCACGGTCATCATGCCTGCGTGCCTGCGTGCCTGCGTGCCTGCCTGAGGACCCCACGTGGGGCCCTCCGTGCCCGCCTGAGGCCGCGGCGGAGTTCCCGATTGGGCGAACCCCGCCAGGCAGAATTACTTGCGCATCTTTCGTCTGTTCGTCTCCTCTTTTCCCATGCTTCTTCCTCTGCGTCGCTTCATCTCTTCTTCTTCTCCCTCTCCCTCTTCCTCTCTCTCCCTCCCCCTCTCCAGACCCCTCCGCAGCATCCTCTCCCCCAAACAACTCGCCCGCAAAATGACCGCCCTCCCCTCCACCTACGATGGTAAATCCCCCTCCCCCTCCCCGCCCCGCACCAACTGCGCAACTTTCCAATCTAACCATACCAACCATCCATCACAGCCCCCGTCCGCATCGCCGTCATCGGCGGCACCGGCCTGCGTGAGCTGCCCGGCTTCCACCAGGTGGCGTCCCTGAACGTGTCGACCCCCTGGGGCGCGCCCTCGTCCCCGATCACCATCCTGCACCACCAGTGCTCGCACAACAACCAGACCGTGGCCATCGCGTTCCTCAGCCGGCACGGCCAGCACCACCAGATCGCCCCGCACGAGGTGCCCGCCCGCGCCAACATCGCAGCCCTTCGCTCCATCGGCGTCCGCACCATCATCGCCTTCTCCGCCGTCGGCAGTCTGCAGGAGGAGATCAAGCCCCGCGACTTCGTCATCCCGGACCAGGTCATCGACCGCACCAAGGGCATCCGTCCCTTCACCTTCTTCGAGGGCGGCGTGGTCGCTCACGTCCCCTTCGGCGATCCGTTCGACGAGGGCGTCGCTAAGGTCGTGCGCGCCTGCGGTCACAGTCTGGAGGGTGACGGCGTGGTGCTGCACGACCGCGGTACTCTGGTCTGCATGGGTACGTCCATTTACCCCCCATCCCAACCCCAAATATGATCTACGTCACGGTTATACATCAGCAAAGGCTAACGCAAATCATAATACACGCAGAGGGCCCCCAATTCTCCACCCGCGCCGAGAGCAAGCTCTACCGCTCGTGGGGCGGCAGCGTCATCAACATGTCGTGTCTCCCCGAGGCCAAGCTGGCGCGCGAGGCCGAGATCGCCTACCAGATGATCTGCATGTCGACCGACTACGACTGCTGGCACGAGTCGACCGCCGACGTGACCGTCGAGATGGTCATGGGCAACATGAAGGCCAACGCCGTCAACGCCAAGCGCTTCGTCACCGCCGTGCTGGATGCCCTGGCCGCGGATGAGAACTCCGCTCTCGTCCAGGCCAAGCACATCGAGGGTTCCGTCAAGTTTGGCCTCAGCACTGCCCAGCCCAACTGGAGTCCCGAGGCGCGGGAGAGGATGGAGTGGTTGTTCCCGGGGTACTTCAACTAGATGCTGCTAACCTGCCGCTCTGGGGGCTGGGGGTTGGGAGTTAGCAGTTGGTGACGACTGGTAGATGGCAGGTGGCAGGTGTGCTGCTAGTCGATATTATGAGTCTATAGAGGTTAGATGACCAGACCATAGTAGATAGATCATGAACTTATGAAGTCTTTGGATGATGTCGGAGTGAGATGGTTTTTTGAATCTCCATCACGGTACCCTTTTTTTAAAGAAAAAAACTTATCAACATCGACATCGACATCTACCAACCAACCAACATTTCCCACCCTGAAACACCACCGTCATGATACAACCTATCCCTCCATCCCTCCATCCCTGAACTCTGACCCTTGATACATACACCCGGATCCTACGTATGAACAATGTGTCAGATGGGCCGTGTCTGGTGTTACTGCCTGCAGTGACTGCCTCTGCAGAAGTCTGAACGGTATTGATACAGGAAATCTATTCTGTCTCCCCATCCTGGCAGAGGCTAGTAGTCCCTGCATGGGGATGTAACTACGAAAGTACAGGGTCATCATAACCGCACCGGACGATATCAAGACAACTGGACCAGCCCCACAGGTCAACGCGATCTCATGCTCTCGTGAGTATCGGATCCAGGAGATCCACTGCCTCCTTAATGTCCGCCTCCTGTTCGACAAACCAGAGCTTGACCGAGGTATGTCCGTACCCTTCTTTTATTGTCTCAATACACTTATAAAGATCCAGTAACCTATCGCGATACGTCACGCGGTATTTGGACTTCCATTTTTCACGAAGCAACCGCGGTATCTCTCTCTCGAAAGCGTCTCTCAAATGTTTGTTGCAAGTCTTCAAGACCAACGTTTTCAACGGGGGGATAAATGTGTCCTGGCCACTGGCAAACAGCTCGAGAGCGTACTTGCAAGCCTCCAAGGTTGCTACCCAATTTGTCCTGATGGTCTTGTGTTCTATACTGAAGTTCCACTCATTCCCGGGGCCCCCCCAGTATGCCGCCCACCCTGCCACAGTTTCCTTAGTACCCGTACCTACGTCGCGGGTCATGGTGGCCCCGTGGACCTTGACAACGAGACCATCCTGATGCTCGGGGTGGAAGTCTGTATAGCAGACTGCATTGGACTTGGGACACCCTAAGTATACCCAGCCGTTTCGTGGGATTTCGATCTTCGTTTTCGTCTGTTTCCACGGCGTGGTATCGAACATCAAATTTGGCGGCCGAGAAGCGGGGCCAGGCAAAGGACCAGTCGAGGGACCAATCGAGGGACCAGCTGGGGGAACTTCCTTGGGAACAGCTGGGGGCTCAGTCGAAGAATCAACATCAGGCGAGTCGGTGATCTGTCTACCAGTCATCATCAGTATGATGACACAGTTAGCACTTTCCTCTTCCTGATCGACGGGTATTCATGCGTGTTCTTACTCCGTGGGACGCTAGCGCTATCGAGATATTCCCGCAGCGCTAACAGTATGAGTGTGATAGAATGCTCGCTGGAATGAAAGGAAAGTGGGTGGAACGATGGTGAGTTGGAAGAGAAGAGAAGAGGAATGAGTGGTTTGGTACATGGAAGACGCGGGGGGTGGTTCTTTCCGGATGGGGAAGATCCCAGAAGCAGTGGGAGGAGTCGTGTAGGAGTGGTGGTGGGAGTAGTAGGAGTGGTGGTGGTAAAATAGTAGACCCCGTTAATATGGGAAGTCTAATTCAATCACCTGACGGCAGAAGAAAGACAAACAAAAACAGGTGGTATTCCCAGCAACCCTCCCAAAGAATCTATATACAAATGAATTGCCATACCACCCATCCATCACCATCAATCATCATAATCATGAATACACTCTCCCACAACCCCCACACCCATCAACTAACCAAGTATGTACTATGTGTATATCCATCTCAAGCAACCCACCACCACACCCTCTCCAACCAATTCCTCGGCTGGCGATCGAAATCATCCTCACACAACCGATCAATCTCCTCCTTGCCCGAGAACACATCGATCTCAGACACCTTGGTCATCCACGGCGTGCGGTACCAGATCTTGTGGCCGACGTAGAGGACCACGAAGATGGCGATGCCAATGTACGCGACGAGGAAATCCGCGGCGGAGAATTCCCCGGGGAAGAAGACCGCGTAGCCGTTGGTGATGGTCAGGAGAGTGACGATCGTGATGACGTAGTAGGTGCCGTAGGGCTGGAAGACGGTTTTGAGGGGGAGTGTATCGAGGAGGTCGTGGAAGGTCATGGCTTTGCGGAAGCGCTGGGTGAGAAGGTTGGTGAGTTGTTGTGGATTATGAAAAAAAAAAAAAAAAAAAAAAGTGATGGGATGGGAGTCAGTGGGGAATTGGGGAGTGCTTACCAGGTAGGCGATACCGATGAGGATCCAGTTGATGAATCCGCCGACGGTGGTGATGTTGGTGAACCAGTAGAAGACGTTGGCGCCGGAGCTGGACAGGTTGAGGAAGGAGAGAAGCCCCACGGCCCAGGTGATGAGGACGGCGTAGTAGGGCACGCCGTTGCGGTTGCAGCGGGTGAAGACCTTGGGGGCCTGGCCGCCACAGGCCATGGAGTAGAGGGTACGGGAGCCGGCGAAGAGCCACGCGTTGCCGGAGGACCAGGCAGAGATGAGGATGGCGGCGTTGACGACGTGGTTGAGGCCGGAGATGCCGGCGTTCTGGATGGCGATGACGAACGGGCTGGCGCTGGCGGTGGACGAGCCGCTGGCGACGGCAGACAGAAGACGCGGGTCGTTGTAGGCGACAGTCACGCCGATGACGAGCGTGCCCAGGATGTAGAAGGTGAATACTCGGTAGATGAAGCGGTTGGTGGCTTTGGGGATGTTGCGGCGCGGGGCCTCGACTTCGCCGGCGGCGGTGGTGATGAGTTCGGGCGAGAAGATGAACGAGAACCCGGACTTGATGAACGCCGTCCAGAAGTCCAGGAAGCGCCCCGTGGCTCCGGCGACCAGGTAGGGGTTGAATGCCCCTGGATGCTCCCAGTAGCGGAAGCCGAGACGGTCGTGGTTGGGGCCGCCGCCGAAGAAGAGCACCACTCCCAGGATGATGAGTCCGATGATGGCGAGGATTTTGAGGGTGGCGAACCAGAACTCGGCCTCGCCGTACCAGGATACGGCGACAATGTTGAGCAGGAGGATGACTGGGGTGTAATTGTTAGTCTTGTGCTGGGTGGAGGGGAGGAGGGAATGTACCGAGGAGGATGATGGTGATCCACACGCCGACGTTGATGGAGGTCGTCCAGTATTGGATGATGATGCCGGCAGCAGTGACTTCTGTGGCTAATAGCATGGCGAAGGAGTACCTGCGGTTGTGAGTTTGGGGCGGTTGGTATATAGGGCTGGTTATCTTACCAATAGTTGTACCCTGGGGTGCTGTTAGCAAGGTGAGTATAGGAGGGCAAAGTGGGAGAACTCACCAGCAGCGAATCCAATACTCGGCTCTGTGTAGCGGCCGATGATATAGGGCACGGAGACGCCCTTGATAGGGAGGTAGGTGGTCATCTCACCCAGCACGTTCATCACAAACCAGACCACCGACGACATGGCCATGTAGCCCATAAACAGCGGCGCCGGGCCCACCGTGGACAGGGTCGATCCTGACCCCACGAACAGACCCGTTCCAATACAACCACCGATGGCAATCAGCTGCAGCTGCCGCGAGGACAACCCTCGCTGGGTTTCCATGTTGTGTTCCAGCTGGATTTCACCCTTCAGCGCCGGGGGGTCTTCATAGTCGTACACATCCGGCCTCTTCACGTCGGACTTGGCCTCCTCGAGGGCCTTCAATGACGGGGCACTCATGATGACAGCGCGCAACAAAGTTGGAGATGGAGTGCAGCAGCAGTCCAGACCACAGCGGGGGCCGGAGACGGGCCATTATAAGGAAGCTGGGGAGGCAAGGCATTCGCCATCCCGACAGCAAGCAGCTTATCGTGCCGACACGAAGGAGTGATTCAGTTACGGGGATCCCATTCCCATCAGCAGCCATCATTGGCCCAGAGGCCCCCTGGGCGTCCGTTTGTGGGGTTGATCAGCTTATCTCTGGGTTGGGATTTCATTCGATGACTTTTCCTGTTAGAAGATCGGAACGCGCAGCGCCGTCTTATCTGGCTGCCTTATGGGCGGAGACCGTCCGACGCGTCAGGCATGGCGCGATCCCTCGGCGGCTATCAGCCTGTCTGCCGATCGACTCTCGCGGCGTTCGAGGTGTCTGATGCTGCCCCGGGGTTGCTGTTGGCGTCCCTCGTGCATGAGAGGATGTAAATCCGGGGTGCTTCTCCGCAAACGCATGGATGGCCGACTTTCTCGAGAACGATGTTATCCACCGCGAGGGGCCGGTGACTAACAGAAACCCCAGGCGCGCTCCCGTTACCTAATGGTTTGATACCTCGTTGGTGGTGAGAAAATCTGGACCCATCCAGAAATGGGCTTTCACACGGCTGATTGGAGGACCTGCCGCATGGCAGTGGAGCCCGTCTTTTAAGGTGCTCACCACTAGACTGTATCCGGCTAGTCCGATCATCTAGTTGATCCCTGAGTATTCAGGCAGAGGTCTGTGTCTGCCTCGTCACAGCAAACTGGCGACCATGGCGTCACGTATCAACAGCTGCTGCCTGTTGTCGAAGCCATGTCAGAGAAATGGCATGGCGTCCAGATACCGTTATCTCCAATTTCCCAAGGCAGGATTGACCGCCCCCTGTCTCAGTCTCCTATCCCAGTCTATGTAGACAGAAGATCGCAAACCGGGCCGGTCAAGCGGCAGCCTTCCGGTGGGTGGGCCTCGACCGGCCCGTTATCGCGACTATCTCTCGAGTATCTATCGAGCTTCAGGGAAGTATAGCCTGTCAGTGTCAGCCTGTGCTTGGGATCGGTGACTGACGAGATATTTACATACTACCTTGAATTGGAGCGCAAATATCCAGCTGCTGGATATTTACCTCCCAGCCCCGACGGACACCGCATGGATCCGGATCCACTGGATGGATGCATCTCCAGATATCAACCATCATCGCGAAACCTCCACGTTAGAGTGACGTTTTTTCTACTTGACTGATCACTTATTCCGAGGCACATGCCTATCCCAAAGTTGCATAGCAGCAAGGCTTGGTGAGCATCTATTGCTCGTCTGACCAGCATGGGACGATGTATCACTGGGAACGAGCCCAGACATTGGCCCAGGATACCATCAGATAACTACCTCTCGTCTCGCATGTCAACTCTGACTATCACAATTAAAACATCTTGGCTTTCACATGGGATACTGGCCCATGCTCAATTTCCCCTGTCAGCAGAGCGTTACCGGATGCTTTGTCATGCAGTGTAGGCTGCATGTCTTCCAGGTACTGATCTAGTCCCCAAGTCAAAGGAATGTTGCTGTCAAGACATTTCCATTCGACAGTCCACTGAGCCAAAGGTTCAATGTAGCCTTCCAAGTTCGAAGTCCCAATGTTCAAATTTTGCCCAGCCCACTAACATCAGTAAATACCCATCCTGAATTTTGTCTCTCACTGACTGCAATCTTGTCATCCTGGGATATTCAACTTGTAACACTCATAGTATCAAATCCATTCATGATGCCAAGAAACTCACTGTTTCCATGGGGCTTTTTCACGAGGGGTTTCTGGTATTTCAGAGTAAGGAAACTTCTCCCGGATATGTGAAATGAAAGGAGAACTCTCAATCGAAATAGTTTGGCGTGAAAGTGGGTTCTGTACTAACAAGGAACCAGGGAGTACAGTGCAGTAGCCGGGTGAGGGGTAACCCTCCATCCCTTCCCCGCCTCCGCCACTCAACTCACTCCTCGTCCCTTGTCTCCCTCAATCCATCTCCCTCTACTGCTGACTTTCGATCGGTCTCGTTGTCATCCATCAGCAGTTCCTCCGACATAGCTCCCGTATCCGCTAGTCTCGGGGCAGTCTGCCCTTGATTGGATAAAGCGCCAGGGACAGCCTTCCCCTCCGCCATTCTTGCTTTACCCGTCCATGGCTCCCCGTCGTCTACACTTCCACGCCTGAAACCCAATCATCCATATCCACCATGCTTCTTCTCCCTGAGCCCGCAGTTGCGCGCATCCTCCGCCAGCTGACCCCGAAACAATGCCATGGCTTCCTCGACGCCATGTGCCAGTCGTTGACGGCCGCCTCGTCCCAGACCACCTCCCCCGCAGCCGACCGACTCATCCACCAGCCTCTCCGCAGCACCATCACAACCAAGGAGCAGAACCTCTCGCTGTTCATGCCCGTCTCCAACACCACCAGCACCGGAATCAAGATCGTCACCGCCTCCCAAGCAAATGGCATCATCGGAGTCATCAACATCTTCTCCCCGGAGGGTAAACTACAGGGTCTCCTCAGCGCCGCGGAAATCACGGCCTTCCGCACCGCCCTGGCCATCATGTCGCTCTTCGTGCGCTGCACCACCCTTAAGAAAGAGCACATCGTGATCTTCGGCTCCGGACGCCAGGCGGAATGGCATGCGCGACTCGCCCTCCGCCTCGTCCCGGAACAGATCAAGCGCATCACCTTCATCAACCGCGGTCGCCGGCGCCTCACAGAGCTCGAGAAAAACGTGGTTATCGATCTACGCTCCGCCCATCCTGCCGTCGCAATGACCATTCTGGCGAAAGAGGATACCCCCGACTATAAGGAACAGCTCCGCGCGGAACTGGCTTCCAGCGATGTCATTTTCAGCTGCACGCCCGCCACAGAGCCCAACTTCCCCTTCACTTACCTTCAACCTTTCAAGCCAAGGTTCCTCTCGCTGATCGGGTCGTACAAGCCGCACATGCGGGAAATTGATACCGAGACACTGCTCTCGGGCGGAGGCAAGATCTACGTAGACTCCAAGGAGGCGTGTTTGGAGGAATCCGGAGAGTTGATCCTGGCGGAGGTGAAGGAAGATCAGTTGGTGGAGATTGGGGAATTGTATGGGCAGCGTGACAAGTCACAGCCATTGGAGGTGCCGGATGGGTGTAATGTGGTGTTCAAGTGCGTGGGGATGGGGATTATGGATCTGGTGATCGGGAATCAATTGTTGGAGGTTGGTCGGGAAGAGGGAGTGGGCATGGAAGTGGAGGGGTTTTAGACTGTAAAGTTGCGGTGATATATATACTAGTAAGTATATATATATCGGGGGTTGCGCGGATCGATCAGAGCGGCGAACACGGAGGATGGATCACAATAGTAATCCAGCAGTGTCGCATTCACCTGGAGGGACTTGTCTGTCAATAGACAACAAATTGACTAACAGGTTCCGTCTGGATAGTTGCTGCCTGCGATTGGACTGTGTAGTAGGGTAGCACAGGGGGTAACGGTACGGAAGTGTATAGCGGGATGGGGGGACGGCTGATGGGTCTCGTGCCGCGGCCGATCTTATCAACCCAGGCCAGCCTCAAACTCGGGCAAAATTTCTCGACCTCCGCAACCACCGGCCTGAGACCCTCTCCCCTCCTCCCCATGGGTTCTTCCCCATAGTCCTACCATGCGCCTGCCTGTCCGTCGTCCTCCCTGATCTCCAACTGCCATGGACGAGAGCCCACCCACCCCTGCCGGTCAGAAACGACCCCGCGTTTCGGAGGAAAACCGCAAACGAGCCGTGAGAGCGTAAGCTGCTGATCTCCTCTCCCTCCCCCATCAGCGCCCTCGAGTCTCGACCAGAAGGAATTGCCATCCAAGACTGTCCCACTGACCGCTGCAGTTGCGACGGCTGTCGCCGGGTCAAGGAGAAATGCGAAGGAGGCGTGCCCTGTCGGCGTTGTCTCCGGTATCGTCGGCAATGCGTCTTCACCCACCCCGACCATGCGGAGAAGCTCGCCCGATCTTCGTCCACCCCGTAAGTCGACACACACCATGGAACACACATCTGGAGGCGGAAGAGGCTTATAACAATGACGGGCTAGACTGCTGGAACGCTCTGTCGCGCTCAGTCGACATGATATCGCCGAGTCGGAACGGGTCCGCTGCATGGAACGCATTCTGCAGCACTATGTCCCCAACATCTCGTTCGACGTCCACTCGCTCCGCAAGGTGGCCGACGAGCTACAGCACAAACATCGTCGCTCGGGCTCCGACGAAACCCCCTCCATGCAGCTGGAAGGAGATGACCTGGAGGATCTGGCGATCGATGATGAGGACTTCACCATTAAGGCTTTGCCGGATAATACCACCCGTATGCTTGTCCCCCGAGGGATCTGTCTTGGAATGCTCGCGATCGGCTAACCCGACGCTAGAATACTCCGGGGAGTTTTCGTATCTCAACTTTTCGATGAAAATCAGACAGAAGATTGACGAATGGATGAAGGACGCGGCTCCAGAGGTATGGCGGTGAGATTCGGCTGGGGGACTGGTGACTGACTCGTGCAGGCATCGACCGAAACAGAACCCTTTGAGGAGCGATGGAGGGCAACACAGTTACAGTCGGGATCGACTTTGGTCTCTACATCCGTCACTTGTCTTCCGCCCCGTTTTGTCGCCGACTTTCTGGTCCAAATATTCTTCAAATACGCGCAGACGAATAACTTCTACGTGGAAGAAGACTGGCTGCGAGATAAACTCAATACTTGCTATTCGAATCCGTCGAGCCTGTCCTCGAATGATGCCGGTTCAGTCTGCGCCATTCTGATGGTTTTGGCTGTTGGCACACAGTTTGCGCACATGGAGTCATCCATCCCCATCAACCGTCTGTCATCGAATTCGGCGTTCGACGACGACCATCACTTTTCCGAGGACGATGTTGGTTTGACCTTCTACCAGTTCGCATCAAAGCTGCTTCCGGACATTATTGCCACGGCTTCTGTCCGAAGTGTCCAAGCGTGCCTGCTGATCGGGACTTATCTATTGCCACTCGACACGTCTGGTCTCTGTTACACATACTTTGGTCTGGCACTCAAAATGGCGATTCAGAACGGCATGCACCGGAAGTATTCGGGCGAGGGACTGTCGCCCCGTATGGTAGAGATCCGGAATCGGGTGTTCTGGACTGCCTACACGATAGAAAAGTATGTCTCCTGTTTCCTTACCTCTATGCCATGCTTACACTTTCCAGGCGTGTCAGTATCCTTCACGGAAGACCAGTCTCCCTCCTAGACGCGGATGTGGATGCCCCGTTTCCTACCGATGTTCCTGGCTTGACACCGTCAGGACATTCGTCGAACGACATCAACATGGTGACACTCATCAAGTTAACCCTCAAGCTCGGAGAGGTTGCAAACGAAATGTGCGTATTCCCACCAGTATATCAGACGCTTACTAATTAATTAGATCCGTACTGCGTAAATCTCGCAGGAACCAGCAACAGGACTGTCTGGAACGGCTGCTGAATCTGCGGAAGAACCTCGTGGACTGGTGGTCTACCCTGCCCGAAGAAACCAACTGCCGCGATCTCAACCCAGCAGGGCCACTTTTCCGCTCCAACGTGCACCTGAAGCTGGACTACTGCCTGACTCGCATCTTCCTCGGACGACCGTTCCTGTTCAGCAGCATGAGGGCCATCAGTCTCACCACCTTCACGCCGGCTCCGTTCAAGACACAATCTGGTCTCTCCAAAAACCGGTCCACCTTGGTCACAGACTGCATAGACGCCGCGCTGGAGATCATCGACCTCTGCCGGCTGCTACGCGACGAGGCCGGCTTAGCCCGCGCCTCGTTCACCGAATTCAGCTCCTGCCGTGCCGCCCTTCTCGTCATCCTAGCCCAGAGCTTAACCAAGCGGACAGAGCGACTAGGCGAAGCTCTAGACAAAGGCATGGCCCTGATCAAGATCATGTCGATGGGCGTCGGCTCCGCGCGATCCGCCGTGAGCGTCATCGAGACGCTGGAACGCGCCATCCGCCGTCTTGAAGAATATAGCAAGACCCAACCCGGCGGCAGCACCGGCGCCACCGAATCCGCATACGACCGGTTCAAAAACTGGGAAATGCTCTGGAAGTCCGGCCCCATTTCACCCGGTGTCGTACCTTTCCCGGACCAGTTTCACGCCGGAGGGGGCAGCGGTCTCCCCCCCATCGCCACCCCCATGCCCGGCGCGCCCAGCGCCAACGAGCCCGTCGAACCGGACGTGACCAACGCCAGCCTCCCCGACTCGTCTGAATTCCCCGTCTCGCACCCCCTCTCTCAGATGCCGCATTTCGGGCTCGATCACTTCGTCTCCAACCTCCCGCAGGAACTGGAGGAATTCACCGCGATTCCCTGCTTCGAGGCCGATGGCCAGCCCGGTATGAAGTCCGGGGGGTCTGACACCCCGTGGATGAACTTCATGAATGATTGATTGACCTTTCTCGTCTGGCTATTCTGGTGGTTTTGTGGTTTTCAAGCGTTTGAATTTGGCATCTCTCTTTCTCTTTTTTTTTTTTTTTTTTGTCGGTGTTTCTGTCCTGTTTGTAGTACGTTGTCCTGTGCCACCGACCGCTTTGTACTCGTTTCAAGATACCTATCTAGTCCGTCCGTCGTCGTCAAGTTTACGTTAGTTCTGCTTGATGCTTGAGAATCGAAGACATGATCCCGTAATATATATTCTTGGACATCATCTGCATTATGTACAGGGCGTGGAAAACAACCCGGATATCTGTCTACTACTACTAATCTAATCAAACACGACCTTCTTACCCGCAAAGGCAGCCGTCGCCTTTGCCTTCGCCTCCTTGGCCTTCTTCGCGGCCTCCCACGACGGATGCAACGGCTTATCATCCTGCGGCTTACCCGGCGCCCCGCGCTTCGGAACATCATCGCGATGCTGAGGTCGAGGTCTGCCTCCCCATCCGCGCTGATGGCGATCCCCGCCCATCGCGCCCCTCCGCGCATCCCACCCATTATCACGCCCCCTCTTCGCATTCATCTGCTCGTTCTTGACGTGGTTCGCCCCCGCCCCGTACTTCTTCTCCCAGAGCGCGCGACGCGCCTGCTGGCCCATCCGGTTCTTGCGCTTCGGGGGCTCCGCCGCGTCGATGTCTTCGGCCTCGGACTCGGAGCCGGACCAGTATCCGCCCATTGTGAGGGAGGGGAGGAACGTTGTTCCTGTTAAGGGGGTTGAGGAGGCTTTCTTGGCCGCTTTGGGCTTTTTGGCTGGTGGAGATGTGGGGCCGGGGGAGGGGGAGGGGGAGGGGGAGAGGGAGATGGAGAGATCGCGCGCGCGCTGTCGGGGATTGGAGTCTTCTTCCGCGTCGCTGTCGGAGCCGATGTCGATGTCACGGCCGCCGTCGCCGGCCTCTGAGCCCTCGGAGTCGGATGCCAGTCGGGCGTCGAATTGCGCAAGGTCGATGTCCTCATCATCCATATCATCCATATCCACATCCCCGTCGACCTCCTCCACCCCCGCCTCATCGCCAGACCCAGCTGACGCCGTCTTCGTCGTCCGTCTCGACGACGGCCCATCCTCCTTGCCCTTCACCGTCTTATTCCCTGTTGCTGTTGCCCCCGACGCAGCTTTCACCTCCACCCCCAACAGCGACCTCAACCCCTCCATAATCCCCGGAAACACGTTCTTCACCGGCGTCGACTTGTACAGTCTAGCCGTGACATTCGCCTCAGCCGCACTCTTCGGCCCCTCCGTCGAGATCTTCGACCGCTCCTTAAACTTGATGAATACCGGCGACTCCGCGATCCGCTTCGTCTTGAGGAGCTGCTTGAACAGGTATTTTTCGGCCGTTTGGGTGGGGTCGAGGGTCTATAACGTTCCCAGACAAACAAATTAGCCATTGCGTTCCAGGAAAATCGGGGGACGGTGTTGATATTGATATTGATATGGGGGGGTGAGTGGGTACGTGTAAAGTGTACCTTCAAAACCGCAACCTCCTCCCCCAACCGACCCAGGGTCTTCCCCTTCGCCTCATCCGACTTGGCCGTCTTCTCGCGCCGGCTCATCTTCTGCCTCTCGAACCCGCGCGCCAGCTTCAGCGCCTTCGAGAGCGCGTCCACCCCGTACTGGAACTTCTGCGTCAGCCGCGTCAGCTGCATCCATGTTACGCCGTTGTCCAGGTCCGCGCGGTTTTCTTGCGCGTCGGAGAGTTTGCGTTTGGGCATTTTGATTTCTTTTCTTTTCGTATTTCCCCCTTCGTTTTGATTTGATTTTTCTTTTGGTTCGGTTGGCTCGTTTGTTTGTCTGATGGGGAATAGGAGGACTGGCTGCGTGTGCGTGGTGAGTGAGGGGAGCGGTGGGTGGGTAGGTGGGTGGGTGGGTGTATATGGCGTGCGGAGACTTTTTTTTTTGAGATGGTCGTCGGGGTTAGGAGTTTGGAGTTTGATGGCGGGTTGGTTGCCGTGCCAAGAGATTTGGAGGGCGGGTTGCCGCTTTGGGCGATTATTTTGGGGGGGCGGTCATTGGTCCGTTTGGGTTGGGTTTTATGGGGGAGGGTTTATCGATGACGAGGTCTGATTATTGGATTAGTATTGAGATAGTATGGGTTCGGTGGGTTGGGATTGGGATAGGAATATTCAGATCGAAACGAAAAATATGAATGGACTGTGTGGGATTGAATGTTGTAGATATTGGCGATAATGAGTCTACCTACGGTACGGTCTACAGATATACTATGGGACGTACTCTGATCCACGGGAAACAAAGGTTGAATCAACGTCAGAATCCAGATATAGACGTATGTACATACAGAACTAGCACGAAAGGAAAACCCAATTACTTCACCTCTATTTCTTCTCCTCCTCGGGCTCCGGCTTGGGGGTGGGCAGTTTGAACTAATTCGTCAGCAGTCATCCTGTATCGAGATATGTTCCAGAGGGAAAAAAATGACTTACCGACTCAGGAGTCTTGTCCAGACCCGCACCGACCGGCTCCCAGGAGGCGCTACCGCCCTCGAAGTTCCGGAACGCCTGCGTCAGCTCCAGCGGCTCAATGACAATGCGCTTCTTCTCCTCGTCGTACCGCAGCTCCGTGTATCCGGTGAGAGGGAAGTCCTTGCGGAGCGGGTGGCCATCGAAACCGTAGTCCGTCATGATACGGCGCAGATCGGGGTGACCGGTGAAGAACACGCCGAACATATCGTACACCTCACGCTCGTACCACAGCGCGCCCTCGAACAGACCGGTGACACTGGGCACGGGGCTGGCCTCGTCGGCGTAGGTCTTGACGCGGATGCGCGAGTTGTACCGCACGCTGAGCAGGTTGTACACGACCTCGAAGCGCTGGTCGCGCGTCGGGAAGTCCACACCCGTGATGTCCGAGATCTGGGTGTATTCGGCCGCCGTGTGGTATTTCAGGAACGTCATCGTGGGGATCAGCCCCGAGGGGGGCACGTAGACGCAGAGCTCGTCCTTCCACACTGAGAATTGCTGCACGTGCTTGGGCAGGCACGACATGATGTACTGGCCGTACTTGTGCAGACTGTCCGCCTTGTCCTGGTACTTGTCGACGGGGTTGATGACGGGGGCGCGCAGGGGTCCGGGGGCTGTGAGAAGGAGAGTTAGCAATGGAGAGGTCTAGGTCAGGTCATTCCCCAGCCATTGACATACGGGGACGCTGGGCGTGGCGCATGTTGGGGACATCGTCCGTGATGGGCGCCGTCGACGCCTTCTTAGCCTGCTGCAGAGCGGTCGAAGAGAATGCGCGGGTGGCCGAGGGCAGGGACCGGCCGGAGCCCAGCCGCATCAGGGAGCGAGCAGAGGCCATTGTGAGGGGCAATTGCGGATGGGAGGGCGACGGGGGAGGTGGAGGGAGGGGAGCAGCGGAGGTTCCATCCAAGATTCCAAGGGGCTTTTGCCCGGCACTGGCGAAGTTGCGAGCCGTCACGTGAGAGGCCCTGCAGCTGAGTCAGCGGGCGCTCGTGCATGCCTGGGGACGAACTACACATTCCTGAGGCTGCAGTTTCCCGAGCCCGCTGCCTGAGGCGGTAATGCAAAACATGCAAACCCGCGCAAAGCCCGTCAATCAAAGCTTCACTCACTCACTTCTCTTTCTCTTCGCCTTCAACTCTCCTGCGTCTGCCTCCCTCCCCTGCTGCTTCTCTCCTCCTCCTCCCTCCACCACCCCCCCCGCCCTCGATCTCCATCCGCATCGCTGCTCGGACTCATCTTCCAGTCCGCTTTCCATTCTCCCGCGCTTGATCTCCGGACACGTTCTTTTTTCCGCTTTTCTCGTGCCCTTCTGCCCTCCTGCCCCCCCTTCCGCCCCGGTCGGTTGATGGATCTCAGTATTCGACCGTAATCGTCGTCCGTTTCACTTGTACAGTTTCGACATACTCGTCGCCCATAATGTCAAATCGCCAACAGATCGACTCCGTCATCGACGATGACGATGAGTTCTGGTGCGTGTGCCCTCACGCTTCCCCGTCGGGTTGGACTGTGACATAGTGCGTTGGGCTGACAGCTTTCCGTCTTCCTTAGTCCCCTCTGCATCGAAGAATTCGACTTGTCCGACAAGAACTTCAAGCCGTGCCCCTGTGGGTACCAGGTACGCTCCCTTGCTCCCCCCATATGTCCATCGCGGACAGGCGGATCTTTCTCGCGTTCGATGCGATCTGGCCCCGTCACTAACACAACCGGCTAGATTTGCCAATTCTGCTACAACAATATCAAAACCCACAGCGAAGAGGGCCGCTGCCCCAACTGCCGACGCCCCTATGATGAGAGTACCATTCAATATAAGGTCCCCGATGCTGACGAGTACGTCGTTCCCCACTTGCCCTCTGCCGCGTTTTGCCGCTAACATCGCATCCCGCACAACAGATTCAAAGCCGACCTCGCGTTGAAGCATCGGAAGGCCGCCGCCGCGAAGAAGAAGGAAGCCGAGAAACGTGAAATCGAGGCATCGAGCCGCAAAAATCTCGCCGGTGTCCGCGTCGTCCAGAAGAACCTTGTCTACGTGATCGGCCTCAACCCCACAATACGTGACGAGAGCCAGCTCCTTCAGACTTTGCGCGGCAGGGACTATTTCGGCCAATACGGTGACATCGAGAAGATCGTCGTGAGCAAGGCGAAGCCCGGCGGCAACCCCAACCAGGGCATCGGCGTTTACGTCACCTATGCGAGAAAGGGCGATGCTGCAACGTGCATAGCCGCGGTTGATGGGTCGGCTAATGCCGATCGGGTGCTACGGTAGGTTACCTGCATGGTATGTGTGAAGTAGTATGCTGATTGCCCTAGGGCCCAATATGGCACGACGAAATACTGCTCCTCCTTCCTACGCAACGAACAGTGCCATAATCGGAACTGCACCTTCTTGCACGAAACTGGCGAGGACAGCGACAGCTACAGCCGACAGGATCTCTCTTCGATGAACACCCTCTCGAGTCAACGTGTCAACGGTACTCCCGCTCCCACGCCTGCGATCCCTGTGCACGTTGCCCGCTCCTCGGCTCAACCCTTATCGCAACCCATGCGCCGCCAGCCGAGTAGGGACGATGCTGCTGGTAGCCGGCCGCCCGACGGATCTGCCCTACCATCCTCGGCAAGTTGGGCGAACAAGGACGCTGTGCTTAGTCGGACAAGAAGGGCAAGTCTAACTGGAAGCCAAGCGTCACAGAGTCCTCGACCCGCAATCGCCACGGTCGCACCGGTTGCACCGGTTGCAGAGGAATTCAAGCGCATAGAGAGACAGCCCATCAACACGCCAGAACGCACACACGCTACGCCAGCACCCGAAGCTCGCCCCTCGCCGCCTCCCTCCCCTCCTACGGAACCCGCTCCTGCACCCGTTGCCGTCCAGACCCCGATCAAGACACCGCCCAAGCCGGAGACGCCATTGCTGGACAACCTGGTCAAGGCTGTCAATTCCCCGGACTTCAAATTCGTCTTCTCGGCGGCTGGTCTGCCTGCGGAAGAGGTTGCGCTTATCGAGAATCACCCCTCGTTCATCGACCCTTACGGTGGTGTGAAACGCCGAGCCATGCGCGAGAAGGCGGAACTGGAACGTGTGAGGCGAGAACAAGAGTTGCTGCAGTCCGCTTCGGTTGAAGAGGAGAGCCGTGAGAGCGGAAGCTTGCAACTGGGTGGTGAGCCGGATGATGTGATGCCCCCGAGAGGCCGCCCTGGCCGCGAGTCTCACGGTGCCATCCAGCCTCCGTCTCAGCAAGGCACGACGACTAACTCGGTGGTCGGGTCACCCGTGTCCGCGTCAAGTCACCAGTTCCAGCAACTCAACCTCGCCGGTCGCAGCCTAACCCCTCTGCAACAGCAGCAGTTGCTCCTCTTGAAGTCCGCCAACAACCAACAGGCCGGCCTGGTTGACCAGTTGCAGGGTGGAATAAACTCCGCTGCCCTGGATCAAGCTGCTCAGGTCCGTCAGGGTCTCCTCCAGAGCCAGATGGCCCAGTTTAATGCTTTGCAGGCGCAGAGTCGGCAGAACTCGCGGTTCTCGTTTGCCAATGAGGCCAACTCGAAAAACATCCCCAATGTCCGGATGTTGAGCCAACAGGCGTCTCTGATGCAGTCCGGTACCCCCAACCCGCTCGCGGCGCCCAGTCCTCAGCACGGACTCGCTGGCAGCTACTTCACTAGCGGCGTGCAGGGACCACCCCCGGGGCTGAAGACGGCCGGCACCCCTCCTATCAGCGGAGGTGGCATGTTTGCCCAAGGGCACGGGTTTACCACGAACGCCAATCTCGGCTTGGGCGCCAATATCGGAAAGCAAGAAGCCAACCCAGACTTGATGCGTGAGCTGCTGCGAGGCCGCAGTGGTGCTAATGCCGGTGGTTTGCAGGGTCAAGAGGCTGCTAAGCGTGAGTTCATGTTTCCTTTCCTCCAGCAACACCAAACCCCTCCTCCCCTGACTCCCGCAAACGGCCTTCTCAGCTCTTTCTATGGCACTCAAGCGGGGAACTTCTCCGAGTCTGGGCCACAGAAGCAGAAGAAGAAGGGGAAGAAGCACAGACACGCTAACACTTCCTCCGGTGGAGGCGGTGTAGTAGATCTTGCGGACCCGAGTATCCTGCAGGCGAGGATGCATCAGGTCGGTGCGAATACTGCTGCTGGGCAAGCGCTGTACGGGAGTCAGGGCCAAGGTGGGTACAATCAGGCCATGATGTATGGCAGCGGATTCAACCGCTGGTGATTGTTTCCCTTTCATAATCCATTAATTCCCTTTGCCCCCTCGCTTTCCCTTCTATCCCTGTTCTTATGATGACTACCCTTTTGCCTCTTCTTTATTTTCATCCTTTCTCCATACCTTTTTTTGTGATGACATGATATCATATTTGTCTAGATGGGCGTGGGATATGATTTCTTATGTTTCAGTTTTCCGGATTTTCCGATTCGATGTTGAAAACTTTGCGACATATTTTCCACTCTGCAACGAAGCATTAAGCAAACGGCTCTTGAAAACAACAAGAATACGGGCTAGGCGTGCCTTTGGCGTTATTTTTATGGACTTTCTATTTCATCTTTCTGTTTTTATGTCTATTCCTCGTCATGTTTTCCTTTTTTTCTTTCTTTGCCTTTTTTTTCTCTCTCTCCGGATTCCGTATGGATGGGAGGCGTCATTGCACATTCATGGGCGCATCGTGTCTTCCAAGCCCACTGCGATTTGGTGGCTGTCGTATACTTTGTTCTTTTGCATCCAAGCTGGGTTGATCTATCAGCATCTTGGTGGCCCCATTCGGTCTGGTCATGGCTTTATGTACGTTAACCTCCCTGCCCTGGCTTTCGATAAACACAAGCAGGGCTCTCTATGCGAAACCAATTTCTCACGCCTATTGTTATAGACAATATGCCCTGTGTGTCCGTCTGGTTGAATGGCCGGGACCTTTGTGTAATTAAGATGCCTGCCCTGTCGTACCTTGATCGTCTGGTTCTGTCTGTCTTTGGAGAGTCTTTGGCACGCCCTGTCCCTGGTTTTCTTCATGCGTGCTCGGGTCGTTTGCAGCTTGTTCTCCTTTTCACGTCGTTCTGACATTCCACCGGGCCGTTCCACTCATGCTTTCCGCGTGGTCACGCTGACGTGGCTCATCTAGTTGACGAAGAATTCCCCCCTCTTGGGGCTCAGCCCAAGGACAAACGTCCTGTCGACAGCTTTGGCTATCTCATTCGCTCCCATTTCCCTAGCGACTCGCAGGGCTCAGCTCGCTCCGGAACCCCGTCCCTGCCGCCAGGACTTCCTCTCCCGCACGCGCATCCAGCATCTTTGTTTCACAGTCCCCTCAACCCGTCTAGCCCAACCTCGTCTGTGTCTGTGCCCCCCGGCTTGAACCCCCCTTTCCCTGGCCTCGGAACTCCCTCACTAGGGTTCGACGAGAACCTCTCGCGTCAGCCCTCACCGGAACTGAAAGATGATGATGTGACCAGCTCAAGCCGCATCAAGAACGTCTCGGAAATATCTCTCGGGTCCCCTGTACCCAAGTCAGCCAGCAAAGCTCGTTCCCAGCAGAAAGGGGACCTAGCAGTTGCTTCTGACAAAAAGTCTGGTCGATCTAAGGCTGGAGATGTCGGCGAGAAAGCTGTAAAGACCAAGCCCATGAAGCTTGATCTCCCGCCTGGCATACCTCATCCGCAGGAAGCCTCCAGGATGGAATCATCCGGCCAGACTATTCCCGGTCAAGCCCCGATCTCTGTTATTGGATCTCGCCCCAACACGCCTATGACCGGTGTTTCGCGTGTGTCAGATTCCTCAGCACCCCGCCAACCCAGAGTTCTGCGAGTGGTGGACACACCGAAGACCGAAACTCCGCCGCCTCCCTCCGCCGCTCCTTCGGTTGCTTCCTTGCCGGCTGCCTCGAAGGCCCGTTCGAGAAGGCAGAGCATCTCTTCTTTGAGCAGACCGGACACCCCGGGCGACCTGGCATCGGAGGGTGATATGTACACCTCGGCGTCGGTTTCCCGCGCCAACTCCCCTCCACCGTCGTCCCGAATCGGCTCCGCTCCGGTCAGATCTATGACCAAGAGCCAGGCGAAGAAGGAGCGTCGGCAGAAGGCCAAGGAAGCTGAAGCCAAGAAAGATCCTGTTGCGACTGTCCCCGAGGAGCCGGTGCAAGCGCCAATTATTGGAAGGAAGCGGAAGACTAAGAAGACACCAGCGAACACTACTGAGCCATCGACCACGGGAGCCGAAAATACTTCCGAGGCTGGAAAATCGACACAGGCGGCTAGCTCTGATCAAGATAAGGTGGACCCACGCACTGAAGCGAGCAAGAAGAACAAGTCGACGCAGAAAGCCCCGAGGGACCCGAAACCCTCTCCTGTTGAGGAGAAACCGCCTGTGGAGCAGAAGCCTGCAGTAGAGGCGTGGCGCTCGAAGAATACCGTCGAGCAGCTGGTTAAGGATGCGGAATCAGGCGTCGCTTCGGTCAAGGAGCTGTTCTCGGAACGGACATCTCCCTTGCAGGTCCTGCTTGCCCAGCTTCACAGGTCTGGCAACTTGGATCTGAACAACCATCCGCTGTTCAACCCGTCCAACCTGAGCCAGCGGTTTGACATGAAGTGCAACGCTGACGACTACGATTTCTTGAAGCAGCCTATCGAATTGGCCGATGAGCATCGCAAAGCGCTACTGCGTGGCGAGGCAATCCGGGTCAATTCCGATTCTGGCCTGCTGAAAGACCGATGCCTGATCAGTCCCCGCGGCTGCGTCCTGCATCACCTGTCTCACGAGGAAGAAGACCGGTACCTGGCGCTTGAGAAGAACATCGCCTTGGCGATGGATTCTTTCCAGGAGTACTCATCTGTCCCCATCACGGAACCGGACGTGACTAACCGTGGCGGGGGCCTCGATGCGCTCTTCGCCACGCCCGAAAACTTCAATATCTGCTGGGTGGACGAGACCTCCGCCGGTCTCTCTTCTGGCTCGCCCTCCATCAGTGTCGCCGAGCTTCTGAACCCCGGGTCCTCCTCGGGCATCCCGGCCCCGCCCAACGTCCTCTCAGCCATGGAGGCCGACAGCACTCGCAGCCACAACTGGGCCATCGCCAACTCGGCAGAGCTGATGAATGCCACCCCAACCTCGGTGCGGTCCTTCGCCGCCGCCACCGCCAAGCACATGCTGGGAGCCGCCGGCGTGGTGATGGGCAACATCCCCGACCTGGACGACGTGGTCGGAATGACCGACGAAGAACTGCACACCTTTGCCGTCAAGTCCCAGAAAGACCTCGAGTCGTCGCGCAAGGAGCTGGACACCATCGACAAGAAGCTCAACGCCCTGGTCAAGCGCAACCGCAAGCTCGCGCACCAGGCTTTGGCGACTACCGTGGAAGCATGATTGATTACAGTGGTTATGGGATATGTACTGTACTTCTAAGACACGATTTTCATTTCTGTTCTCTGATTTTTCTCTTGCTTTTGCTTTGGCTTTTCGAACTCGACTGTGTACGTTAACAACATTGACGCCTTTGACACCCTGTATATGTACCCATGGGCCCCGTGATTCTACTCTACTGCATGGTGTTGATGGGGGATTGCATCCGGCCTGAGATGGACTGGAATGAGAAATGCTTTAGCTGCTTGATAATGAATGAATACATGCCGTTACTCTGATAACGCTGTCCACCCTGCCCTAATACCTGGTTTTACTGCACGGGGAGAACCCATGAAAGTACTTTGCTCCGGCAGGGATCGACCTCCCGGACCTTCAAGTGCGACATTCCTTCCTTCCTGATGAACTCCCGCTGCTTCTCCCGGTTGCAGGCAGGAGCATGATGAAAACCTGCCCCGTCATGAGGAAACTTTCCGGTACACTTCGGGAAGGTGGATGTAAGTGCTGGAGACGCTGGACCTTCCTTCCTTCCAACTCACTTCCAGAGTTATGGTGATCCCGAATCCGAGATGCTCAAACAACCTCAGGTTGCTCCATCGGATTATGAGAGCAAGAATCGTTACTAGAGATTCGTCGCAGACGACTTATCCATTTCCTGTATGCTGCGCTCACCAAAAGATTAAGTAAAGAACATTACGATGACAGTTTTGATCAGTCCGTCATCCTCCGCCAACGGCTATTCGAGTACGCCGGTACGCCCTGGGAGACAGAGATTCGATGTCGCTGCGGGCAGAGCTCATACACTCAATACGGAATTGGCTCACAATTGCTCAGATCTTCAATACAAATTCAACAGCGGGTGCTTGTTCGGTCGCTCCGGTGGAATATCCAGAGAATCTTGTCCGGGAAACCCTTGCCTTGGAAAGAAGCCAATATTACAATACTGCTAAAGAAGTGGCCTATGATATGAAAGCCAGAATGCTTGAAGCAGCCAATATTCCTGAAGATGTTGCTGCTGTCCGAGACCAGTTTCCTTTCGAAGATTTCGATGAAAGCACCTGAGCTATTGAGGATGAATGTATGTGCTTGAGACACTGGGGCCTTCCTTCTTCTAAGGCTGCTTATCCTGATGTCCCCTGTCCACACTACCGTAAGATCCGGGAATCTTAAGCATAAACCCTAATAAAAATTACTATGAATCCGTGTGTCCTCCCCCCCCCCCCCCCACCTTCCTTTTTTTCTTCCTACAGACTACTCCGTATGTCACCTCCCTGCACTTCCATACCAAGCCAGGGCAAAAGGAAAAAAACAAAAAGAACATACAAACAGGAGGGATTCGCTGGTGGTCACCCACCCAACTACTAACCTCCCGGCGTGTGGCTTAAGTACGGCTGAGCGGACGGGAAGCCCTGTTCTCCACACCCTATGGTCGTATGTGCTTGTTCTGTAGGAGGGAAGAGTGATATACAATGACATCTCTGGCGGTCGTTGTCCATTTTCTACGGATTGTATCAAATGATGAACAGCAGCACTCTGACCCATGTAGCCCGCCTCCGTCCTAGCCATGAATGTAAAAATCATACAGACTAGCCACCATCTGAATGAGCCACACTGCGCAAAATATGTGAACTCCACTCAGGACAGATTAATTATCCTATCCAAATCCTTCTCCACACGGCCCCATTCCGATTCAATAATATCACGATGTATCTTGCTTCGCACATGAAACGTCGCTCTAAATGGCGCCGGGGGAGTCGCCAGCCCTTGTTTCATCGCCGACGGATCCACCTCCATCCACCCTATTACCACCGCTACTGGCAAGCGTAATGTCATATGCCCACAGCAGCCTCGAAATGACGATCAACAAAGTGCCCTGTGCGACGTGCCTGCCAGGACAGACTCTTCCTCTCAACCCGAATGTTAAGCAAGGGAGATCGGGCCTTTCGAGCTCTATCTCCGGGTGGAAATCGAACGGGTCCTCATAGATCTCGTCGCTCAGTTGCAGGGCCCAGGTTTGCTTGCTTGAGGTGAAGGAGGAGGAGGAGGCGCGAGGTAAGGTAGAGAGAGGATTGTTAGGTAGAGAGTTGGAAAGACGAAGAGGATTAGCAGGGTGGTTGGGGACGTGGATGTTTGCCATATCATTTTGTATATCTCTGGGAGAGGGCTCAAGGAGAGGGCTCGCCAGACTCAAGAGCCGGGTTCATATGATCTGGCCTGATCTGCTCGGGATGATCTTACATATGGTCAGAGACGCGGCTATCCGGTCAGGGTTCGAGGCGAGGACGATAGTCGTATCAGTCCTTGGGGTTCTTTTCACCTCTCGCCACAACCCCGCGGGGGGGGGGGGAGGAGCAATGATCACGAAGGTCGGCGATCGGTAGAGAGATGGCCCTAACTAGGCCACGTACAGGAAGCAGACTGCAGGGCTGGTTGCTGGTTGGCTCCAACACTCTTCTCATTCACAATCGAGATGAATAATATGTTCAATGGCAATGTGGTCTGCCCCTTGCTGTTTAGAAGGCTCTAAAGCTGACTGTCCCTCTTTGCATCCGTATAGGATGGTGTGAATGTCACGCTGATTCGACATGCAGGCTGGATCTATAAAGAACGGCTCTGATCGTTGCCTCACATGGGCAGAATGTCGATCCAAGAATGGTGCCGCCTGCAGGGTCTCTGGTCGTATGCCTATTGGTTCGGATTTCTTTCTGTCTGCATCGTCAGCCTTACTTGTATACAGAGGCAGATAGATATAGATGCAGGCATCTGATCCGGCCCTCGGAATATCCAATGATGTTCTAATTTCTTTTTGAAAGCTGGGCCTGTATTCGTATCTGTGTAACATGCATTTGAAATCAGTTTGTCCGATCAAGCGCGCTTCAACTGTGCTGTCACGTACAGGAGCCAAGGACATATATAGTATGTATGATAGTTGTTCATCTCAAACTAAATTCTCTCTTCCTATCCCTTCGACAGCTGAACATCGGGTCCTCTGGACATGATTTGTGGCGGTCAGACCTGTACCATGTAGAGCAGTGGCTGATTGTAATATTCTGTTGTGTTCTGGTGAAAGTCGTTCTGCTATGTAAAATGATTATTTCGTCTTATATTATACTAATCATTATGTAGCAGGATAGTATCAATATCAACATCAATTAAGTACCTTGGTTCGGTGGAGTGTTGTCCAACTATACTTTAACTCCTATATAGTACGTACCATGTTTTATATAACCCCAAGGTTAGCAGTCGAATGGATACTGTCTATATAGCATGATCAATGAACTTAAGAATCAAGATATAAAATGCTTTACCCTCTTTAACAGGTAACCGAGTAATCCGCGAATTTAAATTTCCAGATTTTATTTCATCCCCAAATTAAAATATCACTCGTCATGGGAACAATGACATGGGAGGCCAGATTTGTTCGATACTATTGAATAAGTCGATTGGTTACTACTGCATGGATCAGCAACCTGGTGGTTACTCAGATCATCCCTCATGTTTCCTGGTTACAGTGCATACTTATGTTATGAACTCGATCACAAGGCGTTGTAGAGGAATGTGAAGTGCGAGGGATGAAGTAGAGTTCTGATATTTATTAATCTGATTCTGGCAGATACAGATATTCTCCTAAACATGATCAAATCTTCATCTCTCTCTGGTCTGTGTTAGTATACATACCTATCACACAACATGGCTCCCTCTACTGCAACAGGACAACCTATTATTATAAGGAGCGCTTGTCAGGATTCTACACCCCAAAGCTCAAACCACTGGTCCACAAGCCTTGAGCAAAAGCTCCAGAAGGACCTATGCAATGGTTCACTCCGCGGCAGAGTCCCGTCATGGCTATTACAGCCAGAGAGCAATCATGCCGCCCCATCCTGGACAGATACAGTGACGAAGCCCATTGGCAACGCCAGCCACTACATCACCTGCCCGGGACATCGCGAAGATGTGAGTTGTGCGGGCTTATGGCGACGACAGGAGCGCAACATCATGGCCATCGGACTTCATTGTGTGTTTGGTGGCTGGGTCGTTTACAACGGCAGCCAGATCTCCGATGTTTTGCCCGATCCAGCGACGGGGGAGGGCCGCTCAGTGCAGCGTCTCCGACGCATCTGGGCGCAACATGTCCTCCCGCAGACGGCTGTTCAGACGGACGCGCAGACGGTGTGGGAGGATGAGCGCGAACTGGACGGGTTCAAGGCCATGTTATCGCGGGGCTTGGGTCACAAACCCAGCCCTGCCTCTGCCTCTTCCAGCACCCAGGACGCCAGGCAGCAGAACCAGACCGTCCGGGGAAGAGGCAGCGGCGGCTGGGCAGGGGTCAGCGAGGATGGGAAGGTTGTGCTGAAGAGAGACCCAGGGAAGCAGGTTCTCTGCGGGGGCCAGGCGCGCTGTGATGTCGAGCTGGGGGGGATTTTCCAACCGCAAGACATCGAGATCTGGACGGCATGGCATGGGCTCTCCACGCTGGCGACCCGCGATGGCAGATGGCGACCGGGCTATCATGTGGAGGAGCTGATGGGGATCTGGCTCTTTGTGGTGGACTATGCCCTAACCCGGGAGAAGTGGCGCAGCATGGACGAGACTTGGATGCAGGCGGTGCATTGGTCCCTCCTGCGCACTCCGCCAGATATCCCTGCGGGCTTCATCCAGGGAGTCCAGGAGGACTTCGCGGAGATGTTGCCGCAGGAGCTGAGACGGGCGTGCTCCCTCTCCTCTGATCATGAGGATGAATATACGCCGCAGGACGCCAGTTCGGTGGAAAAGCGACATCGGCTCCTGATGGACCGGGCGGGAAACACGCTCATGAACCAATCGATCGGGGAGCCACTGAGCTCCCCTCGTGGCTCGATCGGGATGTATGCGTATACGATCCCCAATGATATCGTCGATTTCGAGCGAGATGTCCTCTGCGGCGAGACCAACAACACCCTGCGCAGCCTAACCAGTGCACAGCAGGTGGTGGATGGCGCGGGGTTCTGTATCGAGGCCATGCTGTGGGCCCTGGATCGCCGGGACTATGATCTGGTGGTGCTTACGTTCAGTTCGGCCGCCTACTATGCCGTCTGCTGGAGATATAACTTGGTCAAGATCGCCGCTCGCTACCCGGCGGTCAGTATCCGGGATCGAGAGCTGACTGTGCCACCGGAATATGAGGACCTGTTTGATCTCATGCGTTCACGGGACGGGGGTGGCGCTTCGAACCCCCGCGTCTATGGGGAGCTGTATGATAGGGCTCAGCGGCAGCTGGAGGAGATGTTCGGCCGCTGTACTTGCAATGGGTATGTTCCCGGTCATGAAGCATGGAATCTCCTGTCGCAAGCTTTCGACCAGGGTGGGAATGATGAACTGGAGCAGAAGGTCCTCATGGGACTCGTGGAGCTGAATAACGCGGCCGATGCAGGGGATATCCGCAGTGAATGTGGTCTCGATTTGCTGTGTTACGAGGCGTTTGTGCGGTTTTTCCATCCTGATATTGGGATTGTGGCTCGGATGCACTACAAGACGACGATGGACGGGGCCCGTAGTATTATAGAATGAAGGGTTATTGTAGTCCGGATGATTGGGATATGTTGCTCATTTGATAGGTTCCATGAAAGGAGACGATTCTGCTTATGTCTATATTTCATCACATCCATTAAGTTGTTGGCAAGAATTACCTCATACAAAGGTCACATGTGATTGCTGAAGGTGAAATAAATGTCTCCCTCTTCTACTACCTCTTTCTCCTTTCCCTCAACTGGAGCATCCGCTTCAGGCGGATGAACTAATCCATTGCGGTGATTCATCAAAGACATACACGCAAGTCATGATTTTCTATCAGATTCAGAATCTATGCTCCAAAGAATGTCTTGAGGATCTTGGTCTGGTCCAGTAGCTTTCTTTACCTTGAAGCTTGGTCGTTCGGGGAAGTAGTACTTCATCAGCTAGTGGATAAGAGCCGTCCGTACCCATTTGGATCGAATGACTTCCAAGTCATCACTGTGGATATTATTCGCGGTCTATGCAATGCTTTTCCAGCTCTTCTTGGCTGGGAGTCTCGCCAAAGCTCTGTCCTTGAGCATAGAGGAATACTTCCATGGTGGCAGGGGTGGCCGTTTAGGGCGTCACTCGCCATGTGACTTTCGGCGGGCATCCACTGCCACCATTTCTCTCCTCTTTCTTCCCATCTTTCTATCCTATTGCCCCATATCATCGTCTATCCACTTCGCACAGACCATAATATGCCAATCTCTGCAGCACCCTCGTCCCTCCAGAGGTTACCCCTCTCCTACCCCTCCTCAACCCCGGAGTTCCATCTCCGTGCTGCAGATCGGCAACTGGCCGGCCTGTCCGACGACAGGATGTTGAATTTAGCCGATTCATCACGATCCCTGCAGCTGGGCTTCCCCGCATGTGGTGAGTCCGACGTCACCTCCTTCATTGCCTGATTTCCGCTGAATGACCATCATAAGAATGATCGGCTCCGTCCCCTCATAAACGGCCAGCATACCGCCGCCCCCTTCCCCTTTCTGGCATTCCGCCCCCTCCCTCTCAGCCTTTAATTATTGAGTCCGATCCCCGTCGGTTTCACATCCTTCGGGTCAGGTCCGACTCCTTGTCGACCCGGCAGTGTTAAAAGCGTCGATGGTACCTCGTTGAGGTCGAGTGTTCGGAATTGTTGACCGAGAGCTCGACTCTCTTCGGTTTTGCGCCATGTTATTTCGAGCCGGGACAGTATCAACGCTGCTGGCTTCGACTCTACCCGTCGCTTTGGGACAGTATGTCCGGGACCTAAGCAGTGAAGATTGGACTCTTAGCGGTCGGGCCTTGAACCAGACCGTGCCTGCGCAATTCCCGTCCCAGGTCCATCTGGATCTATGGAATGCCGGTATCATCGGTGAGTACCACGCGGACCACATCACATCTGTAGAGGGCACCAGGCTAACAGCAATATTAGATGATCCGTGAGTGAATATCTTTGATGGAAGGACTCCCCGCTGAACAAACCTCCCAGATACCTTGGCCTAAATGATTTCAATCTTCGCTGGATCGCGGATGCCAACTGGACCTACACCAGCGACCCCATCGAGGGCCTGTGAGTGATCATTCTCCATCGAGAGGTCTGCCGTAAATTCTCATGGTAATAAATAGACTTGATGACTACGACTCTACTTGGCTGGTATTCGATGGCCTCGATACTTTCGCAACCATATCCTTCTGCGGGCAGCAGATTGCGTCCACAGACAACCAATTCCGCCAGTATGCGTTCGACGTGTCCGAAGCGCTCGGGGCCTGTGAGGCAGACCCCGTTGTGAGCATCGACTTTGGGAGCGCGCCAAACATTGTCGATGCAATTGCCGACGATCCGAACTCACAGAGTAGGTTTCCGTTCTCTTCATTCCACGACTTCAGGCTGCTTACTGTCTCCAGCATGGCCATCCGGCGTTCAGATCACCTACGAATACCCAAATCGCTGGTTCATGCGCAAGGAACAGTCTGATTTCGGATGGGATTGGGGCCCCGCGTTCGCCCCCGCAGGTCCCTGGAAGCCTGCATATCTTGTTCAACTGGAGAAGACTGAAGGTATCTATGTGTTGAACACCGACCTGGATATCTACCGACGAGGGCAGATCAATTATCTCCCGCCCGACCAGAGTCAACCCTGGGTGGTCAACGCCAGCATCGACTTCCTGGGTTCTCTACCAAGCAATCCATCGATATCCATCGACGTGACAGACGTTGACTCCGGCGCGCTTCTCACATCTCGGATCTTAGAAAACATCACCACCTCCGACAGCTCCATCACGGGCATCACCATCCTAGACGATCTAACCCCCAAGCTGTGGTGGCCCCAAGGCCTCGGCGATCAGAACCTCTACAACGTCACCATCACAGTCGAGGACAACCAAAAGCAGCCCATCGCCCACGTTTCCAAACGCACCGGCTTCCGCACCATCTTCCTCAACCAGCGCAACATCACCGAAGCCCAACGCGCACAGGGAATCGCCCCCGGCGCGAACTGGCACTTCGAAGTCAACGGCCACGAGTTCTACGCCAAAGGCTCCAACCTCATCCCCCCCGACTGCTTCTGGCCGCGAGTCACCGAGGACAAAATGACGCGACTCTTCGACGCCGTCGTGGCCGGCAACCAGAACATGCTCCGAGTGTGGTCCTCCGGCGCCTACCTCCACGACTTTATCTACGACCTGGCCGACGAAAGGGGCATCCTCCTGTGGAGCGAATTCCAATTCAGCGACGCCCTCTACCCATCCTCCTCCTCCAGCTTCCTCGAAAACGTCGCCGCCGAAATCACGTACAACGTCCGCCGCGTCAACCACCACCCCTCCCTGGCCCTGTGGGCCGGCAGCAACGAAATCGAAGTCCTCATGCTCCTCCTCGTCCAGGAAGCCGACCCAGCATCCTACCCCTACTACGTCGGCGAGTACGAAAGCATGTTTATCACCCTCTTCCTGCCCCTGGTGTACGAGAACACCCGTTCCATCTCCTACACGCCCAGCAGCACCACAAACGGCTATCTCTCCATCAACCTCTCGGCCCCGATCCCCATGGCCGAACGCTACGACAACACCACCCCCGGCTCCTACTACGGCGACACAGACCACTACAACTACGACACGAGCGTCGCCTTCGACTACGGCTCCTACCCCGTGGGCCGCTTCGCCAACGAATTCGGCTTCCACAGCATGCCCAGCCTCCAGACATGGCAAACCGCCCTGACGGACCCGCAGGACTTCGCCTTCAACAGCTCCGTCGTCATGGCGCGAAACCACCACGACCCCGTCGGCGGCCTCTCCACCACCAACACCACCAACTCCGCCATCGGCATGGCCCAGATGACCATGGGCGTGCTCTCCTACTACCCCGTCCCCAACATCCCCGCCGACCCCACGGCCAACTTCAGCGCCTGGTGCCACGCCACCCAGCTCTTCCAGGCAGACATGTACAAAGCCCAAATCCAATTCTACCGTCGCGGCAGCGGAATGCCCGAGCGCCAGCTCGGCTCCCTCTACTGGCAGCTCGAGGACATCTGGCAGGCGCCGTCGTGGGCGGGATTAGAATACGGCGGACGATGGAAGGTGCTGCACCACGTCGCGAGGGATATCTATCAGCCCGTCATTGTATCCCCGTTTTGGAATTACACGACCGGCTCGCTGGAGGTGTATGTCACGTCGGATCTCTGGGATGGTGTTTCCGGGAGTGTGAATATGACGTGGTTCGATTTGCAGGGCAACGCGATCCCGGATAATGCGGGGACGCCGCGCCAGATGCCCTTTTCGGTGGGTGGGTTGAACACGACGCGGGTGTATGGGACCGATGGGGCGAGTTTGAACCTCCCAGACCAGAACGATGCGGTGCTGGTGCTGGAGATGGAGGGGATGGGGAAGCGTCCGAATAGTGATCAGGCGACAGCGAGCGAGAGCAGGTTCACGCATAGCAATTATGTGACCCTGGCGTGGCCGAAGGATCTGAGGCTTGTTGATCCGGGGCTGGAGGTCCGGTATCAGCGGGATAGGGGGACGTTTGTGGTGCGGGCCACGACCGGCGTGTCGCTGTATACCTGGTTGGATTATCCCAAGGGCGTGGTGGGGTATTTTGAGGATAATGCCTTTGTGTTGGTTCCGGGGGAGGAGAAGGAGGTAGGGTTTGTGGTTCAGGACGATCCGCCGGATGAGGGGGAGTGGGTTAGGGGTGTCAACGTGCGGAGTCTTTGGGATCAGAAGGGGACAGTCATTCACAGTTAACTAACAGAAATAGTATATCTGACCATTTGCTAGTATACTATTAAGGTTATCATCATTATCCCCTTTCAATCATCTCATTCAATGAATGGCCGTCGATCATCTCCAGAGTCCAGGGGGCTCCTTTCCTTCAGGGGTCCCGGTCGATCCACCCACCAACCAACCGCCAAGGGTCGAACGTGTCTGCATGCATCTATCCCCATGCATCTATCCCCATGCATCTATCCCCATGCATTTATCGATGCGGTAAAGCCACTCCTCCGCCACTCCCTCCCTCCCAGCCGATCACAATCAAGGGGAGTCAATCAACACTCGACCCTTGCATGGGGGCCAGAGCAGAAAAAAAAAAAAAAAAAGGATGTGTAAGATCCGTACTATCCCCAGCATGCAGGATCGGCCGACCAACCGACCGCAACCTTGAGTTTTTTAAAAAGTACCGACGGGGGTGGGAATAGGAGAGTTTCCTCTCTCTCTCTATCTCTGTCTGTCTATCCCTGCTCTCTTTTTCTCACACACTCTCTCTCGTCTGTTGCTCTTGACATATGCAGTTACGTGGTAGTGCTAATCATTGACTTGGCTACTGACTACGACTGACTACTGTTCCTGTTCCTGTTACCTCTTCATCGATGCCCTTACTACCCCTTTCCTACCCCTTATCCCATGCCATCCATGCCATCCATGCCACCCAGATCCAGATCCACGGGTTACACAACCCTGTGGAAGCGGCTCTCACCGCGCCAGCTGAATCTGGTGATTACGGTGTTCTCGCTGATCGCGATATTCTTCGAGGGCTATGACCAGGGGGTGATGGGGGGCGTGAATGCCGCGCCGCGGTACGTGACGGAGGTGGGCATCGGGGAGGCGGACGGACACGTCACCGACACGACGCATCAGGGCGGGATCGTGAGTATCTACTACCTGGGGTGTATCTTCGGGTGCTTCACGGGGGGGTGGTTGGCGGATCGCATCGGACGGATCAATGGGCTGTTTGTGGGGTCGGTGTTTGCCCTGGTTGGGGGCGCGTTGCAGGCCGCGGCCCAGAGCTCGAATTTCATGCTCGTCGCCAGGATAGTCACCGGTATTGGGACTGGGGGTATGTATGTTTTGCTTTCATTCTTGGATGGTTGGTGCGGATTTGTGTAGGGTGGTAGGGTGGTTGTACTTATGTTACTACTATATGTACTCGGGAACTGACGATGATGGCGTTTGTTTAGCGTTGACGGGCATTACGCCCGTCTTGGTGTCGGAGATCTCGTTGGCGGATCGCCGCGGTGGCTCGCTGGGTTATACCTTCATTGCTAATTGTATGTCCGCGCCGGGTTGTGTGCCCCTGGCCTCTGGCCACGGTTTATTAGGTGTGTGTGTATAGAGTGGGCTGACGGTTTCGTAGATCTGGGCATCTCGCTGGCCTACTGGCTGTCGTTCGGGCTGGCGTTTATCAAGAACGGCTACTCCGACCTGCGATGGCGCTTTCTGCTGGCCTTTCAGTGCATCCCCGCCATCTTTCTGATCCTCTTCATCAAGACCTTGCCGGATAGTCCACGTTATCTGGCTTCGGTCGGACGTCATGATGAGGCCCGCGAGCTGCTTCAGCGTATCAGAGGTGACACGACTACCGCGAGAGAGTTCGATCGAGAGTATCTGGAGATTACCACCGCCGTGCAGGATAGTAAGCCGAGCTCTCCACTTGATTTCCTGAGGATCTTGGTTGGGAGGGGTGGGAAACCGGGTACCAGTCTGGGTCGACGTGCCTGGCTCTGTGTCTTTCTTCAGATCATGGCGTCTTGGACCGGCATCACGGTGGGTGTTCTACTTATATCCTCTGTTGTGTGTATTTGCTGATAGTCCTTCCAGGCAATCACGGCGTATTCGCCGGGTCTCCTTCGCCAAGCTGGATATAGTGAGATCGAACGGAATGGCCTGGCTGGCGGCCTGAACACCATCGGGATCGTAGGTACCATCATCAGTGCCCACATCATCGACCGTCTCGGACGGCGCACGTGTCTGATGGTAGGCTCTGCGGTTCTGTTCAGCGTCGAGATTGTTGTAAGTGAACTAGTTTGGTTGACGTCTCGGGGCTCTGCTGATGATGATACTCCAGGCTGGCGCTATCTATGAAGCTTCGCGTCATCAGCCGGACAAGGCAACCCAGTACGCCCCTGTTGCTGTCTCGATGCTGTTCCTCTTCAACCTAGCGTAAGCATCACTCGCAGGCGTTTCTGGAAGCTCTATTACTCACCCTGATACAGGTATGCATCAACCTGGGGCACCATCGCCTTCCTCATCCCGACGGAGATCTTCCCCTCGGATCTGCGAGCCCAAGGCAACGGATTCGGTATCACCGGATGGGCCATCGGTGTCGGCATGACCACCCTCGTCAACCCTATCATGTTCGAGCACCTCAAAAGTCGCAGCTATTTCCTTCTCGCGGGCCTCAATCTGCTGTGGATTCCCGTGGTGTACCTCTTCTATCCCGAGACGTGCAATCGATCGCTGGAGTCGATCGAGGCGTTGTTTTCGACGTCCAGTCCGTTCTATTGGGGAATGGAGGAAGCGTACCGCTTGCATGGGGATGTGCTTGCCGGTCAAGACCTTGGGGACTCGGTTAAGGATGAGTGTAAGGTGGAGGAGCCGGTTCTTCCACGGCTCGGTTTGCCAGAGCTTGTTTGACGTTCTGCCGATCTTTCAAGTACCATAAGCCCCTCGAATCTGCTGTACCACGTATAGTATATTAGCTGTATTATCATGGAGGCGGCTCACCCGCAGGCTTCGCTCACTGACGCGCCCACTTACGCATTTAAATTATTTAAAAACACCTTGGAGTGAAGTACTCTGTAGTGTCTCTGCCGCCCTTAATAACTTAAAAAGCTACTTACTATACACAGGGTACGATCGGACATCAAAGAGCCATCAACGTGCACATGGACCGACCCGATTCGCGTTCCACCTGGCTGTGGCAAGGCCTACTGTTATGACCATCTCATTGTCACTCCTGTCCTTGGAGGAATAATGTGCCACTCGCACCCCTAGTGGGCTCGGGTTAGCTGATTCCTTTGCAGGCCTGGGACATGGTCTGTGCTCGAGCTCTTTTCAATGGCCGAAACAGCGATGGCATTTTCGACGATCGGGCTCATCTTGCGGCCATGGTTGCGATTCTGGGTCCTCCTCCAATCGAATTCATCCGGCGCAGCCGGGTAGGTTCTGTATTTTGGGATAATAATGGTATGCTAAATCTCCAACTAAACAAGCCATAGGAGCCATGGGTTAATAGACACACCAGGGAGCTGGAAGAACCTTGCGCCAGTGCCTAGCATGACCCTCGAGGACAGAGCGGCCGATATTCAGGGTCTGGATAAGGAAGGGCTTTTGCGGTTCCTGCGAAGGGCGCTGGAGTGGGCTCCGGAGAACAGGCCAACCGCCAGAGAGCTTCTGTTTGATGAGTGGCTGATGAAAGGGTTGAAACTTCGTAGTCATGAGGGGTCAACTTCATGATGCTCAGATTCGTAACTTGTATGAAGACATTATGAATGGGGGTTCTTTCGTTCATGCTTCTTTAAAGTATCTTTTAGTTCTCGAAGAGATATTCCGTTCGCTCACAGTCATGGTCAATGATAATACTTCCGATCTGCCACAGTGGACGTTCAATCCGTACGTGTCTTGCGAATGGAAGCAACGGGGAAAGCCGTGGAGCCGGCGGAAGTCGGGGAAAACAGTCGGTTGGTGCCTGTGCCTGCCTCGTTGCCTGAGGCCGGCGACGCGATTGGATTCCGCCCGGCACGGATTCTCGACTTCTTTCTGCCGATCACGATCAATCCATTCCTCTCCCACCCCCCCAGTCCAGCCATCATGTCATCTCGAACCGTCTGGAGAAGCTTCCAAACCCAAGCCAGGAGGCGATTGGTCGTTCCGGAGACCCCCTACCGCTGCTTCTCCTGCACCCGACGCGCCCAGGACTCGCCCAAGTCGAACGATCAGAATCGCATGACCCATTTCGGCTTCCAGAATGTCCCCGAATCCCAGAAGGAGTCGCTGGGTATGTTACTACGCTTTCTAGGTCCGCTATTGATCTGGCAGAACAGCCTGAACTGACACTGCTGTGCCGATTGCTAGTGGGTGCCGTTTTCAGCTCGGTTGCTTCGTCCTACGATGTGATGAACGACATGATGTCGCTGGGCATCCACCGCCTGTGGAAGGATCACTTCGTCCGTTCCCTGAACCCCGGGTCCGCGCTGCCCTCTCGCGAACACGACACGGCCGGCCGCGGTTGGAACATTCTGGATATTGCCGGCGGGACGGGCGATATCGCGTTTCGCATGCTGGACCACGCGACCAACATCAACCACGACAACCAGACCCGCGTAACGATCGCCGATATCAACCCGGAGATGCTGGCGGAGGGTCAGAAGCGGAGCGTGCAGACCCCATACTACAACACAGACCGGTTGTCGTTCATGCAGGGCAACGCGCAGCACATGCCCTCGATTCCGGACAACTCGGTGGATCTCTACACGGTGGTGTTCGGCATCCGCAACTTCACGGATAAGCAGGCGGCGCTGAACGAGGCCTTCCGGGTGCTGAAGCCCGGGGGTGTGTTCGCGTGCATGGAGTTCAGCAAGGTCAACAACCCGCTGCTGAACACGGCCTACAAGCAGTGGAGCTTCAGTGCCATCCCGATGATTGGCCAGCTGGTGGCGGGTGACCGCGACAGCTACCAGTACCTGGTGGAGAGTATCGAGAAGTTCCCCAGCCAAGAGGAGTTCCGCGGCATGATCCAGAAGGCTGGGTTCATGATTCCGGGGCGCGGGTACGAGGATCTGACGGGAGGAATCGCCGCCATCCACAAGGGCATCAAGCCTCTCTCCTCGGCTTAGACGGGGGGGGGAATGGGGAGGAATTGTTCTAGAAGATCATGTACACTAGCCAATACCATATTGACATTCGACACTGTAATATTATTTGGGCCTGTTATTGTCAGGGTATCCGAACGAATGCCGGGGGGGGGGGGGGGGGAGAGCGGCCGATGGGGCGGCGGGAAGGCATCTGCATTTGTGGAGGGGGGAGGAATGGGGATGGATCTGCAAGACATCAGTATCAGCCCGGATGGTGTGATGGCGGACATGTTCCGGCCAAGACCAGCTGCCTGGCACTGTGTATCTAGTAGTCTAGGGGAATAACATTTATAATCACACCCCTTTTGTCCCATGCGAAACGCGAAACGCACTGCCATCCGATCCGAGGCTTTTTCTTTATCTCCGATGGGGGCAGATTGATCACCTCCAATCAGAAGGGCACACCCTCCCTTCTGTATCAATATTAATCTGCCCGCCCGGATCCATCCATCCATCCATCCATCCATTCCTTCTGCTGCCTCCCCCTCCTCCACTTACTACTTTCCTTTGTGTGCATCTCTATCTACCCTCCATCCCCTCCATCCCCTCCCTACCCACCATCCGGCCTTCCCCTCAATCCTTCGCGTCGCCAGGCTCTCGTCCGGGATTTCTTTTCCCAGGCCGCATCCTGGGAGACGGCGTCGCTTCACTCTTTCCCTCCCAAGAATGCTTCCGTGACCATGGGCCATCTCAAGCAGCAATTGCCGATTCCGCTGTCGCCCGCAATGCCCCTCCCGCGCCCGAATCCCTCCCTCGACGATGACTTCTGCCTTCCCATGACCCCTCCGGAGCCTGCCGATGCCCCGCTGTCCGGGACTAAGGACACGGCGCCTGTTGCTACGGCCCTTCAGGTCATCGCAACGGAGCGTGCGGCCCTGGCGCACCTGGAGCACATCTATCAGACCGATCCGCTGGCGCAGGAGTACCTGGCGCGCGCCGTGAGTCAGATCGTGCGCACCATCAAGCATGGCGGGAAACTCGTCTGCTGCGGTGTCGGGAAGAGTGGCAAGATCGCCCAAAAGCTGGAGGCCACCATGAACAGTCTGGGAATATACAGTGCCTTCCTGCATCCGACTGAGGCCCTGCATGGCGATCTGGGCATGATACGACCGGTAAGCCGTGGCCAATGGCATGGTGTGGATAGGATCAAACTGAACCCATGTGCTGACTGGAGATGACTGTCTTAGCACGATACCCTCCTCTTGATATCCTTCTCGGGTCGCACCCCGGAGCTTCTGCTCATGCTCCCTCACATACCTTCCACGGTTCCAGTCATCGCCATCACCTCCCACATGCGCCCCTCCACCTGTCCGCTTCTCTCCTTCCAGCCCTCCAGCATGGGAATCCTCCTGCCCGCACCGATCCACGAGGACGAGGAGTCCTCAATTGGAGTATGTGCCCCGACGTCGTCCACCACCGTCGCCCTGTCGCTAGGAGATGCACTGGCCATCGCTACGGCGCGACGTCTGCATACCTCTCCCGGACGAGGCCCGGCGGAGATCTTCAAAAGCCACCACCCCGGAGGAGCCATCGGCGCCGCGTCCATCGCCCTGACACCGATAAGCATGTCCTCCGCCTCCAGTTCCTCTGCCCCATCCGACTACCTTCCCACCCAACCATCGGAATCCTCATTCCCCCAATCGGACACCAAAACCGACCAGCGTCCTTTGGTCCGCGACATGCTTATTCCTCTGGACCAGATCCCCAAAGTCACGGCCTCAGGAAAGGTCCGTCTCCTGGACATCCTCCTCACCGCGATCCAGCACCCCAACGCAAAGTCCTGGGTCTATCTCTCCCCGTCGGAGATCGTCCCTCCCCGCCACCTCCGCTTCGTCTCCCAGAGCAACTACGTAGACATGCCTGTTTCCGCGTTCGTCGATCTCGGCCTTCCCTTCGGCGTCGCCCGCAAGGACTGGCTCGAGATCCCCAGCTCCAGCACCATCGAAGACGCGCGTCGCCTCGTCTCAGACGCCTCTGCTTCCGCCGGATCCCCCGTCACCGTGATTGCCGTCATGCAGGAGGACGAGTGTCTGGGCGTGATCGAAGCCGAGGATCTGTGGAATGACTGCGATGACTAGACGCAAGACAAGACAACACAGCACAACACAACACAGATCATGTTGCCTCTTCCTGTGTCTATAATTTCTCTGTTTTTCTCTTTCCTATTGGGCTTGTCTTTTACTTCACCCCACGAACATACCGAGTCGGATCCATCCCTCCGATCACTTTGATGATGTACATGAACTTACGCTTTGAATATTCTCTCTTCTTCTTCTTCTTCTTCTTCTTCTTCTTGTTTTTTACTTTTTATCTCCTATAGATAGTTTTGCTTCAGAACTGGTTTGCACTGCACTGCACTGCACTAGACATACATCCCCCGCGGGAGAAGGCTGCGTGCGCTCACATAACATTTCCGGCTTGTTTCTTATTATTCTGCTTTCTTTTCACATTTGGCTTGACTTTACATACTATACACACTTTAGCACACTTTACTACTTTATCTTTGGGATTTGGGTGCTTTACTTTACCTTGGGGGTTTGGGTGGCAGACGTCACGTTACACACATGCACACATACACACATACACATACACATAAGTACACATACACATACACATACACATAAGTACACATACACATACACATAAGTACACATACACATACAGGATAGTGTGAGAGTTGGAAAAATATCTAGATACTCTAATCTAACCTCTCACGAGAAGAAAAGGCATTCGTCCCATTTGAACGGATAAATAATTCTTACTACCATGGCTATACTCCGTGCAGCATCTTACATCTCGACATACTACTCGTAATCTCAAATTCATAAAATGTGGTGATATTAATCATCGCGGAAGATCTCAAAGGCATATATACCATATAGAATCCGGCCAAAAAAATAAGAAAAAAAAGGAAAAAGTAGATAATTAATCTATGGTATCTTCAACGCATTATTCGTAACACAGAGCAAAACGCCTGCACTGAACCAGGACAAACAAACACACATACACACATGATATCGCAAGTATAAACCAAGGGTGGGGGTCTGTCTTCTCAGAGTAGCAGTCCGGGGCAATCAGGGAAACCAAACCGGGGGAAGGACGAAGGGAAGGAAGTTAAGTCCCGTACACCGTGTCGGGGGGGTCATTCCTCTGCGCCAGGCCGGGTTTGATGGGGCCTGGGGGCACGGAGGTATATAATCCATCGCTTGAGCACACCTTGATGAAGGCTGACAGGGGGTATATGTGGTGGGGGAAGAAGGGGGGGGGGAGAGATGTACAGCGGGTAGAATTATACTGGCACCAGGCCGAGACGACCCGCCAGTTGGTCTGAGTCATTCATCTCTCCCCCCCAGTCGTGTGAAGAGATGCATTGGCTGGGGTAGCTTGGTTCACCTACAGCCCCTTTAAATTCTCTCTCTCGCTTGTGTTCCGCTCTTCCCGGTGGTGCAACGCGGGACGACTCTTTGTTTGTGAGGGGGGAGAGGGGGTGGATGAGTAGAGCGGGGGTTGAGTCACCGAGCGGTGTTCAACCCGACTCTTGTCGGCCCTTGCCCTTGTCGCTTGTTGCGGAATCGTCTTTGTAGAGATTGTGCTGTTCGATGTAGTGGATGACAGGCACGGGTATCAGGTATCGGACGCTCATGTCACGTCTCAGGAATAGACGGATTTTGGTGCTGCTGACGTCATTTTGGATGAGTTGCTGGATGACATGGATCTTTTTCTTCCATGTTTGCAGAGCAGCGAGGGCTTCGTCGATATCGGTTCCGCTGCGTTCCACGATGAAGGTCTGGGGGATGTTGTTAGTAAAGTGAGGATATTAGATGGTGGTGTAGATGGATTGGGCAGTGAGCAACATACGCCGTATTTTCCAAGAATGTGGTCCAGATCCTTTTCACTCCAGACTCCAGGGGTGGACATGGTATGGACCAGATCGGCACCCGCCAGCAGGGCAATCTGGATGGGCTTGCGAGTGCCATTGCCGGCCTCGATGCCCTGGCG
Organism: Aspergillus heteromorphus CBS 117.55; assembly: GCF_003184545.1. NCBI lineage: Eukaryota > Fungi > Ascomycota > Eurotiomycetes > Eurotiales > Aspergillaceae > Aspergillus > Aspergillus heteromorphus. The sequence continues at coordinate 64,526 of NW_020290458.1, forward strand.
TACCGTGTTGATCTCGTGGTCGAAATGGTCCAGCACGACGGCGGTCGGTTGGTATTCTTTCTGAATGGGTTCCCACGTATCCACCATCAGCCAGTCGGAGGTCTGGTCCACGGCGAGCTGGCACATCGCGACACTGTCGGGGCCATTGCGGTTAGCTAGCTGGTGGGTGGGGAGGGGTAGACGGCGGGAGGCTTTACCGGTGCTCAGCGCTAGCCAGACCGGCTTTACGATAGGCATCCGACACCGGCGACAGGTACCCCCCAACGAGTTCGAAGTCCGTGCTGAATTTGACGTAATCGGCGGCCATCTCGAACATGCGCAGGTGGAGGTAGGTGATAGGCGAGAAAGAGCCACAGGCCACGAGCAGGAGGGGGGTCTTTTCGGGGTCGCTCATGGTGCGCTTCAGGCGGAGCTCGGGAAAGGTGTAGTCGTCCATCACGGCGGGAGACAAATGGGAGGGCCGCCGGTGGACGTCGTCGCTGATTGTGTCAGTCATAGTGGCGGTTGGCAGGCAAGACGGGGTGCCCCAGGAACGGGTGAGAGGAACACTGGGGGGGGGGGGGGGGGGAGCCAAGTCTGGCCGGGGACGATTTGAGAGTATGGGAATGGGACGATGAGATGATAGATGGGCGGATGAAAGACGGGATCGAGAGGGGAGATGAGATGGGATGGAGAGGAGATGAGATTTGAGTTCGCCGGCAAAAGGATATGGATGCGGGCGCAGCGGCGAGCGTTAGTCAGCGTGGGGGAGCGAGGCAGGCGGGCGGGGAACCACAAAAAAAGGACCGAAAGACCCAGACTGGACGCCCGGTGTGCCTCGGGCTCGGTTTGACGCGATCACATCATTTCTCCCCAGCGGAGATGTCCTGCGTGAGTCAGCCCGGAGGCCTCCGGTCTTACTGTATCTCTAGGAGATAGATTCATCTGCCTACATCTGCCTACTGCCTATCGTGCTCGTGGCGAATGGCAATGGTCGCCTGGAGTCCTGGCGCCGAATGCGTCCGGCTTGTACCTGCGAGCCTCGCGGGATGCCTGTCATTACCCACATGAGCGGTAACCGGTTACCGATCGGACCCAGTTGCTAAGGCAGCCCTGTGATTGTGTGTGAACTGTGAAGCCTGATGGCAGTTCGACACGAATGCCTGTCAATAATAGAATAATCCAGATCTGGAAGCCTGGCTATTGGATATCTACATCCATCTCTTTCTCACCCTTAGAACCATCTATCCACCCCTTCCCCCGGAGTACTAACTACTCCTAGCTCTTTGCAGGGTGATATGACCCTATGCCAGTCAGTCAGCTCCTGTTGAATCTCCAATCAATAATTCAAGTGCATTGCCATCCCCCCTTTTGTCCGACCCAACACGGTCGATAATGATGGTGAGAGTCACTGGTCTCATGTCGACTCCCATGGAAGGAAGTCTGTCTAGACCAATCTTCACCTCCTGATGCAGACAACCCTCCTGCCGAGCTGCAACGATCATCCCCCGCAGCATTCTTATCCATAACAAGGGGACAACCAGATCCGTGATCATGTTGACAGAGCATGTCGGACTCCCGTGGGACAGCAAGCTGGTCGGACATCCGACCGGCTAACAAATCCGAAGCAGGCGATAAGACCCCGAGGAACGAACCCCGCGCAGCTGCAATCATCTGCACGGGATGGAATGCCGCGGACCTGATGCCTGGATGTAGACAGCGACTTGTTGGATTTATATTGCTCGAGGCACCCTTGCGGAGGAAGAACCCCCGAACCCGCCCCCCGGCCAAGAACCAAATATCCGGAAATCCGACCCATCACGTAGCTCACGTGCGCATGGTATATCTGTCACAGTCATCACCATCCTTCGGGCCGTGAATTGTAAGACTTATAAATAGTAGTATGGAGGGAGCATCGGTAAGGGGTGCTGATCTAGACGCCATTGAACAGTTCCATGCGGATGTGGTACCGGGTACTTAGGATCATCGTGAGGGTGACATCAGAGTGCTGGTGGTTGAAGCAGTAGCCCAATGTAGCATGCATCGTCGGATGTACCCATTTCAGCCCGACACCACCGGTGACCAGAGAGTCTCAGGTCGTAGTGACAGACTGGACTCAGTCCTGGTACTGGGTACTCTGTACTCTGTAGTTTATTTCGGAATCCTGAGCTGGCTGTCGGTTCCTCGTGATGCCAGCCACTCACTCACTGTAGATGATGGATGCTGGCTCTATCGTACCGATGCCAGGAGATTAGCTGTTCCGATAGGAAATTTCAATTGCGACTTCATGCTGATTGCTACATGACTCCTTGAATTCCGGGACCTTCAGGCTCTTGCTGTGTTGACTGTGTTGACGTGTTGATGGGATGAAGGGGGAGCAGCGGGCGTGGTGTCTGACGCTCTCCGGACTGGCTTCCTCAGGCCGGCGTCACCACCGCCAACCACGTCAATCCACTCCAATCCACTTCCCCCCCCCCCCCAAACCCCCCAAACGCCCCAAACTCCCTCCTCATCACCAACCCAACCAACTATCTACCACCTCTTCTTCTCCCCCCCCCAAACCTCCCCCCCATTTCCACCATCATCACTACCAACCAACCAGCAACTGTCTCGTCTCTTCTCATCCTGTCTCCAACATAAATCCCTCGCCGTGTTCAATCTCCTCCTGCTGGAGGTCTTCGTTTGCCTGGAAGTCCCCCCCCCCCCCCGATCGGGTCGCCCTCACTTACCGTCCCCCGGATCGTCGACCCGGAACCCAGTCCGCCATTCTACCCGCTCTCAGTCACTTTCTCTAGAGTAACGAATGGCGGGTTAACAGTGTCGACCAACGAGCGTGCCCTCCCTATTTAGCTCTCGTTAGCAATCGACATATGGCCAGACAAAGGCCCAGTGCTCACCGCCAGGACCCTCTTGAGGACTCTTCTGCTCAGCCATCCTCCGCTGGACCTTCCGCTGCTGCCGCCAGGTACATACCACATCTCTTTTTCCTTGACCCCCCCGGTCAGTCCCCTCTCGTCACTCGGAACCAGCTCGATTAGCTGGCGGACGTTTTCCCTCCTTCGTGGTTGCCCTGAAAGCTGCTGTCTTCAACGGTCCCGCTTTACCGGCCCTGGTGCATGAGAGCTCTGGCTGCCAGCTGTCTACCCGGTTGAGCTTATCAACTCCTACGCCTCGGCCAGAGAGGGCTGGGGGGAATTTCCTGCCACAATATCAGCTGTTTTTCTGTTTGATTCCTCTTCCTTCACGCCATTCACCACCTCTACTCTCACTATTTCCTGGAAGTGAACACTTTCTCATGTCCTCCAGAATCACTCGCTCAGCCGCGAGAGTAGCTGCAGACTCTCTTCCGTCCACCAGTCCCGACCCCTCTCCTGCGAACGCGGCCGCTGGTTCGGCGTCGACTCGGAAGCGAAAGGCCCCCGCGCGATCAGATCGATCGGTGGACGCCCCGGAACAACCGAACTCCTCGTCGCCCCGGAAAACCAAGCGACAGCGACGTGCAGCTTCCCCCCACGTCCCGGCCCCGTCTGCTACCACTCGCCGTGGTACTCGCAACCGTCCAGCCATGTCCCAACCCGGGTGAGTCGGATACTGTTTGGGTTTTACTTATCAGAAGGATGCGCGCTGACCCGTTGGTCTACCTAGCCCATCATCACGTCCTGCGGAGGAGTCGTCAAGGAGTCAAACATCCCCTCCGGCATCCAGGCGGAAGTCCAGTAAGAGTGGGAAGGTGTCACAAGGTAAGAAACGAACACAGCGTGGGAGGAAGCTTTCCTACCTTTCGACTCACCTTTCCGTGGCGCTTGTGCGATGGCTAATCTGACCTGTGGTAGCAGATCGCCTTTCGGCAACCCAGTCTCCATCTCGTCGGCAAAAGAAGCGCCCGTCCAGGACCAGTCCCGACGTCATCATGAAGGAGGCGGAAGAGGAGATGGAGGAGCAGGAGCAGGAGCCAAGTGAAGAAAGGGAATCCTCCCTGCCGAGCGATAGTCATGAAGGAACAAACCCTTCAGGGCTCGATGATGATGATGACGACGAGGATGATGGGGACCTTTTCCACAACAGTCTGTTCGGGTCACGAAGTCCCCTGGGCCTTCAGAGCACCCTCCGGGCTTTGAGTGGCATGATGTCGGGCATGTCTTCGCGCCTGCGAGATATTCTGTGCAATCTGAGAATGAAGGATGACCCGTCCATCCAGCTAATCGCTCTGCAGGAGCTCTCTGATCTACTACTTGTATCAAATGAGGATAATCTTTCCGGCCAGTTCTCTCCGGATCCGTATGTAAAGGAGTTGGTCGCATTGATGCAGCCAAGCGACTTTGGGGAAGAAAACCCCGAGATTATGCTTCTTGCATGTCGCTGCTTGGCCAACTTGATGGAGGCCCTGCGGGGTTCTGTGGCTAATGTGGTCTACGGAGGGGCCGTCCCAGTCTTGTGCCAGAAGCTACTGGACATCCAATTCATTGACTTGGCTGAGCAAGCTCTCAGCGTAAGTTGTACTCCATTTACAACCTACAATATGCTGACTGGCTCTGTAGACTTTGGCGAAGATATCGGTCGACTTTCCAGCTTCTATCGTGCGCGAGGGTGGGTTGACGGCTTGCTTGACATACCTCGACTTCTTCCCAACCAGTACACAACGTACTGCCGTGACCACAGCCGCCAACTGCTGCCGCAATCTCCCCCACGACTCGTTTCCCGTCGTGAGAGATGTCATGCCGACCCTCCTCAACGTGCTCTCCAGCAATGATCCGAAGGTTGTTGAACAGGGCTGTCTATGTGTCTCCCGGATCGTCGAGAGCTACAAGCACAAGCCGGAGAAGCTGGAAGAGCTCATCGAACCTGCGATGCTAAAGGCTGTACTTCGACTGCTTTTGCCGGGCACGACTAATCTGATCGGCCCGCACATCCACACACAGTTCCTTCGTGTATTGGCAATCACATCCAAAGCGAGCCCGAGACTGTCTGTGGAATTGCTCAGAATGGACGTGGTTGATACTCTTTACCAGATCCTGACGGGGGTTTCACCACCGGCAAACTTGGACGACACCGCGGTCAAGATGGACAGTGTCCTCGTTATGCAAGCGTTGATTCATCGCCCCAGGGAACAGGTCTTCGAGACTCTAAATGTTATCTGTGAGCTGCTACCTGGCGCTCCTAATCGGCATCTTCCTGAAGCGGAAAGTTTGCCTGGATATCCTCTCGGGGGTGAAGTTCATGGGCCAAAATCTCCGAAGGCGAAGGAAACCGCCGAGAAGCGCCGTTCATCCTTGATGGACTGCAAGGCCGAACTGAAACGCTTTGCTATGATCTTGTTGCCGACCTTGACGGATGCTTATTCTAGCACTGTTAATTTAGAAGTTCGCCAGAAGGTCCTGACCGCTCAGCTCAAGATGCTGCACAACCTAGATGCTGGCCTGGTAGAGGATGCCTTACGAACCGTCCCGTACGCCTCATTCCTCGCTGCCATCCTCTCTCAAAAGGACCACCCGTCTCTGGTGTCATCTGCCCTGCGCTGTGCGGAAATTCTGTTCCAGCGCTTGGAACACGTTTATCGACATCAATTCCACCGCGAGGGAGTCATTGCAGAGATCTTCAAACTCTCCGAGGGACCTCTATCTACGGAAAATGAAACGAAGCCGCCGGGGGATGCCTCGTCAACTAAGGACACTACTTCTGGGGACGCCCAACAGGTACCACAGAGTGAAACCAATGAGGCTGCCAATGTGGAAGATGAAGATGGCCCTGACGATGGAGAAGGGGCGGACGACTATGACGAGCAAGATGACGATGACAACGACGATGCTTCCGAGTCAGGAAGCTCTTCATCGTTCTCCGGTCATGCCCTTTCAACGAGGATTGACAATGCTATGCGCGATATCGTGGTCCGTGATGCTCGTTCTTTCGTGGATCTGTACGAGGCTAGCCAAGGCAAAGACATGCGGGACAAGGCTTTGGAAACGTTGAATGAGCTGAAGGCTCTTGCCACGGGAATCGAAGCGTTCTACTTGGGCGATGGCGAAGAAGCGGGGATTTCCCTTTTCACGAAGCTTGCAACCTATTTCGACGGCGACGCACTGGAGAGCATCACCAGCTCTGAACTTCTCAACTCAGGCATCATCAAAGTGCTACTTGATGTGTTTGGTGATTTTCAAGGTAAGAATTCTTCCCGGTATTTAGTTTGCCAGACATTCACATCTGTACAATAGCTGCCCCCATGCGTGAGGCCCGTACCGCTTTCCTGCAGGCTTTCATGGGATCGTGCATCTCTGAAAAGGCTCAGAGCCAAAGTACAGCAACCACCCCGTTTAGTGTTCTTATCCAGAAACTGCAGGATCTGCTCAGCCGGACTGAGCATTTCGAGGTTACCACCGTCAGCCACAACTCACTCGAGAACACGCGAAGTAACGCTGCCTATATGCTGGGGAAACAACTTAGGTTGAAGCTGGTGGCAGATGAGAACTCGGATATCCCTCGCACGTACCGGAATATCATGGTCTCCATTCATGCTATCGCCACCTTCAAGGCTTTGGACGATTTCCTTCACCCGAGAATTAGTCTTTCAGATCGGCCCAGGCCGCCTCGCTCCCGCGACACAATTCTGTCTCAGATTGCTAATGCAGCACGTCTGCGAGATCAGCTGACTGGTGATACTCCTCATCTACCTCGGACGTCAACTACTTCCGGCAGACCATCTCGCCCAGAAGAGACGCAGCCGACTACCAACGAGTCTTCAGCTGAAGGTCATGATCGCAGCTCGAGGGCTGGACGATCTGGCCGGCACCAAGGACCCGGTGACAACGACCACGAGGGCGAGCCCCTTGAGTGTGCGGACGAACGCCACATGAGTGATGATGAGGACCCGGAAGATGATGGCGAGGACGAGGAGTTGAACGCTATCGTGGATGATCTGGACGATGATATGTCTGACGACAACGTCCATGACCCGACTGCCGTCAACATGGAGGTGGCTTCTTCTGGTAAGGTGACTGCCCGTAAGGAAGATGGAACTCGCGTTGCCACACCATCACAGTCCACGCCAGCATCCAAGGCCTCTACATCAGCCCCAGGTTCCGCACTAAATCCAGCTGGCGGAAGTTCATTGGCAATGGCTGGTCGCCCATTCTCCTCCTATGCAGCAGCCATGGCGTCCATCCCGACTGATTGGCATATCGAATTCAGCGTTGATGGTGAGCCTGTTTCAAACGAGACGACCATCTACCGCGCTGTTCATCATAACCGCCAACAGACGGATCCCAATGCGAAGAACGTTTGGTCTGCTATTCATACGGTCAAGTTCCGACGCGCTTCGGGACCGCCACCTCCAGAGCCTTCCACACTCACCCAGAGCACGTCCAGCGCTGTGGCGAAACATGACAGCGATGAGATCCCCCCGTCGCTCAGCCAAGACTTGACGACGGCGTCTATCTTCCAATTGCTGCGTGTGTTGCACGAGATGAACAGCACTTTGGATGACATCCTGGCGGAGACAAAGGAGCTGGTCTCCCTGAAGCCAGAACCGCTGGCCCAGTTTATCAACACAAAGCTTACCGCTAAGCTCAACCGACAGTTGGAAGAACCGCTCATTGTGGCAAGTAGCTGCCTCCCCAGCTGGAGCGAAGATCTTGCCCGGCTCTTCCCATTCCTGTTTCCGTTTGAGACACGCCACTTGTTCCTCCAGTCAACCGCCTTTGGATACTCGCGCGCGATGATGAGATGGCATAATTCCCAGAACGGAGAAGATAACCGCAGCGATAACCGGCGCGACGATCGGCCCATACTTGGACGGCTTCAGCGACAGAAGGTGAGGATCTCCAGAACCCGTATTCTCGACTCGGCTATGAAGGTGATGGAGCTCTATGGCTCTTCGCCAAGCGTGTTGGAGGTTGAATATTTCGAAGAAGTCGGCACCGGCTTGGGTCCGACGCTTGAGTTCTACTCTACTGTTTCGAAAGAATTTTCCAAGAAGAAGCTCAAGATCTGGCGGGAAAACGACTGCCTCAATGGCGAGGAGTATGCCTTTGGCAAGCGCGGTTTGTTCCCTGCGCCTATGAGTGACGAGCAAGCTGCCTCAGAACCGGGAAAGAAACACCTTCAGCTCTTCAAAGTCCTGGGCAAGTTTGTTGCCCGGTCAATGCTTGACTCCCGGATCATCGACGTCTCCTTCAACCCAGCCTTCTTCCGGATCGCCGACAACTCGTCATTTGGCACCCCGTCGCTTGGCACAGTGAAAGCGGTTGATCAAGACCTGGCAAATTCGTTGCTTCTGTTGAAGGCATTTGCCAACGCCAAGAAAGCTGTGGAAGACCATAAGATGCTGTCGCAGGCGCAGAAGGCGCAGGCTTTGCAGGACGTCCAAGTTGGTGGCGTCAAGGTGGAAGATTTGAGTCTGGACTTTACACTGCCCGGCTATCCGGCCATTGATCTGATCAAGAATGGCTCCAATATACCTGTAACCATTGAGAATGTTGATCTGTACGTCGATCGGGTCGTGGACATGACTCTGGGCAGTGGAGTCCAACGCCAGGTCGACGCATTCCGTGCCGGATTCTCCCAGGTATTCTCTTATTCCGCCCTCCGGACCTTCACGCCTAGCGAGCTAGTTATGCTGTTTGGAAGAGCCGAGGAGGACTGGACCATCGAGAGTAGGTCATTCCCTTTACACTTTTGCAGTCAGGGTTGCTAACGCGCCACAGCCCTCATGGATTCCATCAAGGCCGATCATGGCTTCAACATGGACAGCCGCAGCGTGCGCAACCTGCTGCAGACAATGAGTGAACTGAGCCCGCAACAACGCCGGGACTTCTTGCAATTCGTCACCGGCAGTCCAAAACTCCCCATTGGCGGTAAGACGACCAGCATCTTGGATTGGTTTCGTGATACTAATGCGATGTCACATTAGGTTTCAAGAGCCTTACTCCCATCTTCACTGTGGTCTGCCGTCCCAGCGAACCACCGTACACGCCCGATGACTACTTACCCAGTGTCATGACCTGCGTGAACTACTTGAAGCTACCTGACTACAGCACGCTGGACATGCTCCGCGAGCGATTGTCCGTTGCCATCAAGGAAGGGCAAGGGGCGTTCCACTTGTCATGATCATTGAATGTCGGAACCCGATCTCAGTCCGCAGTGGCTTACACTTTAATATGGATAGCGGGAGATCAAGGATGAGGGGAAATACGACGGGTAAACAAACACAAACAAGCACCAGCGGTGCATTGGTACAGTAACAAAGTGCATACCCTAATTGCTATGACGGTGGGATGTTATTGCAATGCCTGGGAAATCTGTTTCTTTTTGGTGGATATCTGCGTTCGGGCCTGATTTGTCTTCTGTGTCTTGTGGGAAGGGAGTCGGGGGAGGGTTTGCCTGTTGCTTCCATCTAGATAGAAATGCCACTCTACCAGGGGCCTTTGACTCTACTCGTTGCTGATGTATCTATTCTATTGATTACATAGGTCTATTGTCTATTGAACAAAATGAAAAGGGTATTACGCAGTCGGCTCTCCTAACCAGCTCCATCCATCAAGCATCAACCAACAATCAGTTCCGGTACAGCGGCACCATGGACTACATCACCACCAGTCAGTATCAATCAACATCCACTCAAACGTCAAAGAAGGAACTTACATCCGCAAACTTCGGCTCAACAAACAGAGCCCTCGCCTCCGCCACAACCGTCTCTCCCTCCGCACCCTTCCGCGAAGAACCCGAAGGCAAACACTTCATCGTCCCCTCCACCCACGCCTTCCGGCCCTCGACCCTCACCGTCTCCGCCCGCAACACATACACCCGATCCGGAATCGCCGGTTTCCGGAAATCCACATTCAGATTCGCCGTCATCCCCAGCCCACTGGGAAACGAGTCCGACACGCACCGCGCAAACGCCTCATCGAACATCACGCTCAACAGCCCGCCGTGCACGTATCCCGGGTGTCCGCACATCTGCTCGCCGATGTGGAAGATCGAGATGATTTGCGCGCGGGGGCGGGACGCGCTTCCCTCTTTCTCTCCTTCACCTTCTGCTGCTGCCATTGCTTCGCCGGTTGTGGTGCCGTCGGTGGCGGGAGTCGGATTCACAAGACTGGTGAACATGTACGGCGCGACGGAGACTTTCTCGGGCCCGGAGAGCGTGCCGGCGACGAAGTGCGCGGGGCGCAGCGAGGGCGTCATGGACAGATGCGGACGCGATTCTTTGTATCTTGTGGGGTTTTGGCGCAGGGTTTGTACGAGCGGGAGGGAGGCGATTAGGTCGTCGACGCTGATGCGGGGAGGGGGGGTCGGAGTCACGGTCGGTTGGTAGCTGGGGATGGTGGTGTTGGTTTCGATGGCGGAGGTGCTGGTTGTGGTTTGGATGGTGCGGTACTGTTGGTGGGTGCGGTTTTGTTTGAGGAGGAGAGAGGGGAGGAGAGACCGCTGGGAGTAGCAGGAGAGGCTGAGGCTGGATGGCTTGCCTGCTAGGAGGGGGAGGCGGCGGGTGAGAGTGAGGGTGCTGGTGCTGGTTGTTCGTGGGAGAGACATGGTTGTTGATTGTTGATTGAGTGGATGAGTGAGTGAGCAAGTGAGTAAGTTCGGTCTTGTATATGCGGGTAGGGAGATATGTATGCAGGGACAATCTTTCTTTAAGTAGGCAGTCTTCAGGTTAGTTCAATTTTCTCCTTGTATATGATTTCTTGACTATACAACACTAGTAATGCAGTCAATTAGGGTAGAGGGGGGGGCGCATTGCATGCATGCTAAATCAACACAGGACACCACTCACGACTATATACTTCCACTTCCCCGGAACAGGCAGGTTTCTAGTCGAGAGGCGCAGAACAATCCTAAGAGGAAAGAGGCATCTTTAGGTCCTGCGTCGGCCGGGCACAACAGGGAAAAAAGGAAGAAAAACCCTGTCCAATCCGGGAAAGTGGAGCCCCCTGCCCACGTGGAATGATGGCATCGCGGTGGGTCCGCGCCGCCAATCGGCGTCTCGGGCGAGCAGCGCTAACCCTACTGGTCGGCATCGAGGCCCGAGACCGGCTTGCAGGGATCGCCTGGTGGGGCAGATTCGGTAGATTGTTGGGGTTGTGATTGGTTGGGATGGATGTTAGTTAGTGTTGGCTGAGATCGATATGGGCTATGGGCTGTAGCCTGTCGGGCGTACGGAAGGTGATGGGAATGGGATAGGCAGGGATAGATAGGGAGATAGGAGAATAGATGGATGGGGAGAATAGGAGGTGAAGGGGGTGGGTTGGTGTTGGGCTGTGGGCCGAGGGCTATCTATGAATTAGGGAAAGGGGAGGGAGACGGGCTGGTTCTCCAACTACTGCAGATATTCCGTATTTGTGTATGTGCATATCAGTAGATGGTATTATACCTCTTAGAGTCATACAGTCATGCCATCTCAAGAATGCCAGCGACGACTACGTTGCTGGTCGGGATAGACAGCCGCCCCATCCCACTGATTGCATTGGAATCGGGCATCATGACGAGAACAGCTCCTCACTATGAGCTCATCCGCAATAGATGTCCTGTATACCCCCTCTCGAAGGACATATAGTCCACACCCACCCTCTTCAAACGGATTTCCATCAATTTGTCCCTTCATGCCGCCACAATGGGATTGATTATCTCAGTAAGATCCATCGTGGAGAAAGTCTTGCAGAAAGCAAGTCGCTTCATTCCCATCTCCCAACCAAACAAGAACAAAAACAACAACAACAACAACACTGCCAGCACCGAAAAGCCCATCCATCAATACAACACCCGATCCCAAGCCAACAAGAAAAAAGGCTACACCTGCATCATCTGCATCCACGACTACACACAGCTGTCAATGGTATTCAAGTCCCCCTGCGACAACGAGCACTACTACTGCAAGTGCTGTCTGGCGCGATTCTTCTCGACCAGCCTGACCCCCCGATGCTGCAAAACGATCATCCGGGCCAAAGACGCGCGGCTGTTCCTGGGCGGCTCATTCAGCAAAAAGACGCAGGCGGCACGGAGGCAGCTCACGGGGCGGAATCCCATCTCATGCCACGACTGCGAGACTTATCTGGCGCCGGATCTTGCGGTTGGGTCCACGCGGAGGGTAGAGGTGGAGTGTTGTCCGGCGTGTCTGAACGAGACTTGTGTGTGGTGCAGGCGGGCCAGGCATCAGGGGTCGGTCTGTCGCCAGATGCAGTATGCCAGCAAGCGAGGGAAGTCTTGCGAGGTCTGTAATCTGCCGCAACATGAGGGGCCGTGTCTGGATGGGTCGGATGCGTTTGCGGAGCTGGCCAAGAGGAATGGTTGGAAGAGGTGTTTGGTGTGTTCGGTTATGATCGAGAGGGTGGGTGGTTGTCAGAATATTCAGTGAGTGGTTTCTCGTTGTCTGGGGGTGCTGGTTTGGGGGTGGTTGTGTGGTTGTGTGCTGACGGTGGATGTTGTGTAGTTGTTTGTGTGGGCATAGAATGTGTTATCTCTGCGGGACGGCCAACTGCTCGGGGAGATGTTTATACGAGGAATATGGCCGTTATCAATACAGCTAGCATCCAAGTCATGGGTTTCAGTTTGTTGTGGGTGGGCTTTTTTTTTTTTTTTTTACGGATGATAGCAATGAGTTGATCAATAAACTCGAGTCTGGGTTTGCGTCTGGTCTACAGCGTAGGTATCATGGTATATGCAACATAGAGAGAGTATATACATGCCTTAGAAGTCCAAGGCATCCACTTGGCCCAGGAACGAGTTGTTGCCCTCTCCGCGCAGCAAAGCTTCGATGTCCACCCGTCCCGACGTAAGGTAGCGTTCACTCACGCCCACGTTCACGCGCTGCGACAGCAGATGCTTGAGTTCAGCGCGCAGCCCATTGATCTCATTCTTCGAGACCTCTCCAGCCTTGCGTTGCTGCTCCTGACGACCGCGACCACGTCCACGTCCACGACCCTGTGCACTGTCGAACTCATCGCTGTCATACTCAACGCCGAGATCTTCCGCCGCTGTGCGTAGCCAGTTGTCTTCCGCAGTGATCTTCTCCTTGGCGATGTTGGAGTCGGCGATCTTGGCTGCCAGATCCACACGTTGACGGACCCGGGAGACGACGCGACGGTCGAGTTCCAGCGACTCAAGAGGCAGCTTCTTGCCATTGGCCATCTTGACGTGCACCTTGGCAGCCAGGCGGACCACGCCAACCATTTCCTCGGGAGCGCAAATAATCACACTCTTTCCCGAAGCACCCGCACGGGCGGTACGTCCCGAACGATGGACATACGTGTCGGCCGCGCGGGGGACGTGGTAGTGGATGACGAAGTCGATGCCCTTGATATCGAGACCACGGGCTGCGACGTCCGTCGCAACAAGAATACTGCTCGGATCGGCGGTGGGAGAAGAAAATCGCTCCACTGAGCGCAGACGGGCCTTCTGTGCCATGGATGAGTGAAGGGCCAGGGCGGGGAGTTGTAGGTTCTGGAGGAATTGTGTGAGACGGCGAACAGCGGAAATCGAGTTGGTGAAAACCAGGGTCCGGTGTTTGGGGTGATATAGCAGAAGGGTATAGAGATAGAGATCCTGTGTGCATCCTATTAGCCAGTGACCTCGCAGGTTAGCGGTAGATATGTACCTTCTCCATGGCTCCACACTCGACAATTCCTTCCTTGAGCCTTTCCGCCATCTGTGAAACGGGGTTCGTGTCAATGAACTTCGGCTTCTCTTCGCGGAAGTTCAGCTTCTGGAGAAGATATTCCATGGACTCCTTGTTGTCCATCATATCGCCAGTCGTCCATCGTGCCTTACCGGCCAATTTCTGCTGCAGGTCACGGTGGAAGGTAGCAGAGAAAACCAAAGTCTGTCTCTCGGACCGTGGATCGGCCTTTTCTTCGTCGGTCTCTTCGTTCTCAAAGTTTCCTTGCACCACGCGATCAAGGGCACCGATGATCTCTTCAGCCTCCTTGAAGTGGCCTTCACTCAAAAGTCTGTCCGCTTCGTCGACCACAAGGAACTTCATTGCCTGCATCTTGTGAATCAGTCCCTGGCCAGAGCTAAGAACTTCCCATACTCGACCAGGGGTACCGATGACGATATCGGCCCCAGTCAGCACTCTCTGCTGCTTCTGAACGGACAAACCACCGGTCAGAAGTGCAATGCGAGCACTGGCGCCCGGGGCGTGTTGAATAAGCTCTCCAATATGCTTAGCCAGCTGGTGCGCCAGCTCTCGAGTAGGGGAGAGGATAAGTGCAATCGGGCACGAATCCTTCTTGTTCTGTTCCTTGCCATTGCGCAGGTCCACTCGTCTCTTCTCAAGGTAATGTTCGAGAATAGGGATACCGAAGGCCAGTGTTTTTCCAGAACCGGTCGCGGCCTTGCCGACCACATCGTGGCCATCCAGAATCTCGGGTATACAGGACTTTTGAACAAGCGTCGGCGTAGCGAAATTCATCTTCGAAAGACTGGTCAGGACTTCCGCGGAAAGGCCAAGCGACTCCCAAGCTGAGATATCCGCGCCGTCGTCGTCGGCTTCGTCCTCCAGGGCTGCGAACGAGAGTCCGGACTTAATGTTCTGGTCCTGCTCCTTGGGCGAGTTCTTCTGTTTCACGTCCTTTTTCGGCTTCTTCTGCTCCTTCGCATCCTTCTTCTCCTTCGGATCTTGTTCTTCCTTTGTCTCTTTCTTTGCCTTCTGCTCCTTCTTCGCTTTCTTCTTGTCCTTCGCCTTTTTCTTGTCTGAGTCCTCTTCGGTCTTCTGCTCTTCCGTCGTAGCCGACTCCTTTGTCTCGGCCGTCTCGTTGTCGCTGAAACCGGACCATTCGTCATCCTCGAACTTGGACTCTTCTTCCTCGGGTGCCTTCTTCTTCAGGATCGATTTCTTGGGTTTGCCAGCGGCCGCCTAGCCATGTCAGTCAGCCACTCCCCGGCAGCGCGATCGCCGGCCATACCTTGAAGCGAAGCTCTCTCCCTCCACCGGACTTGATAACATCAACACCGTCGATTTCCTCCAGTCCAAAGAAACCACCGGCATCCTCCATGCGATCCGGCAAGTCAACCTCGCGCCAGTTGAGATCGTTCACGGCGACAACGCCGTCCCAATCGGTATCCGGCATCTTCATGTCGTCGTCCTCCATCTTTCTCTTCTTTGCATGGAGGCCATGGGCCCCCTTGGGAGCACGATATCTTTTCTGACCCATAACGAACGGAATTAACTCTGCAGCAACAGCAGAGGTGGAGTGTGGAGGAGGGAGCAATCGGCCGGAGAAGCCAGCGGCGCGAAAGAAGGAAAGAAAAAAAAGCGGCAGAAAGCCGCCGCCTTCATCTTATCGCCGCCCCACGAGAAATTCATCGAAATTCCCCTCCACCAGACCGAAATTCCCCAAAGTCACTCCCCCCCCTTACCACGCCGTCACCATGGGTAAATCCTCCAAGGACAAGCGCGATGCCTACTACCGTCTTGCCAAGGAACAGAACTGGCGCGCCCGTTCCGCCTTCAAACTGATCCAGATCGACGAGCAATTCGACCTGTTCGAGCACGAGAACCCGGAGAAAGTCACCCGAGTCGTCGACCTGTGCGCCGCCCCCGGCAGCTGGAGTCAGGTCCTGAGTCGTGTGCTGATCAAGGGCGAGAGTTTTGGCCGACGCGCCTGGGTCGAGAAGAAGCAGAAGGAGCGCGAAGCCCTCGAGCGAGTCCGCAATGGTGCTGATGCGACGACGACGACAACGACGACAAGCACCGAAGACGATGTCGACATGGCCGAGCTGAAACCCCGCAAGAACGTCAAGATCGTCTCCATTGACCTGCAACCCATGGCGCCCCTCGAGGGCATCACCACCATGAAAGCAGACATCACCCACCCCTCCACCATCCCGCTCCTCCTGCGCGCCCTCGACCCTGAAGCCTACGATTCCTCCACCACCACCACAGCCATCACCTCCTCATCCTCCTCCTCCACACCCTCCACCCCCTCTGCTATCCGCCCCCCACACCCCGTCGACCTGGTCATCTCCGACGGCGCCCCAGACGTGACCGGCCTCCACGACCTAGACATCTACATCCAATCGCAACTCCTCTATTCCGCGCTGAACCTCGCCCTGGGCGTCCTACGACCCGGCGGCAAATTCGTCGCCAAGATCTTCCGCGGCCGGGACGTCGATCTCCTATACGCGCAGCTGCGGACCGTCTTCGAGAAAGTCAGCGTCGCGAAGCCGCGCAGCAGTCGCGCCAGCAGTCTAGAAGCCTTCGTCGTGTGCGAGGGCTTCATCCCGCCGTCCATCCACGACGGTCTGAAGGGCATGGACGCGCTGAAGAACCCCGTTTTCGGCGGCGTGGCGGTAGCGCCCCCGGTCTCAACGGACGGGAATGTCGGCGTCGAGGTGGTCGATGAGGACAGCGCGGTTCAAGAGCCCGTTAAGGCGACTCATATCGCTCCTGCGGCTGCAACGCTGGCCTCTAACAACCCCTACTCTGACCACAACACGGAAAACCAGACTCAGACTCGTCTCCTCCACGCCGACTCCTTGGCGTCCGTGACTCCCGAACCGCTGGCGTATAAACCGCTCTCGGAGAAATTCGCCGTCGAGAACCGCTGGATCCCGCGGTTCATTGCCTGCGGCGATCTGTCGGCTTGGGACTCCGATGCGTCGTACTCGCTGCCGCCGGACCATGTTAGTTTGGATCCCGTTCAGCCGCCCACTGCTCCGCCGTATCGTCGCGCGTTGGAGTTGAGGAAGGAGAAGGGCGGGGCGTACGGCAAGACGAAGTTGGGGAGTATGGGGCGGGCGTGATGGGTTTTCTTCTTTGCTCTTGAGACGTTGTCGAGTTCAACGACATACATAAATCTTCTTGTTTATACTTATGCTCATGCTTGTGCTTAGGAATGTTTTCATTTGGCGGCGGTGGGAAAAGTTGGTTTGAATTGCTAGATGGGACAAGCGAGGGAGTGGAGTGGGTACGCAAGTTGGGGAGGGATAGAGCATATACCCATAGATTTACGATAGATGATACAAGAGAGAGAGATTAAGCATATCCAGTTGGAAGTAAGGATCAATAATAAAAGAGACTGTTTGACAATGATATCAACAAGAGTAATCCAATATTTGCAAGTCTATCGTATCGTGGATCAGCAAGTCTATGCTAGAAGGCGCTAAACTCAAAACAGGATGGCCCGATCATCTGCACGCAAAACAATATTTTCCACATTTTCCCCACCATCTCCTCTCCTCCACTCCACTCCCAACCCCAACGTCCCGTCTAGTACACCTCGAGAACGTATCTCTCCTCGTCCTTCAGCTTCTCGATCTCCTTGCGAGGCTCGACCTTCTTGCCCTGGTTCTTGGCCTCGATGGCGATGGCCTCTTCCAGCACTTCGGTCACGTCAGGAACGGGCCAGGTGGGACCGCAGAGGTAGAAAGCACCCTCTTCGCGGATGTACGCCTGGACGATTTCGGGCAGGGTCTGGCGCATGCGGTCCTGGATGTAGATCTTCTCGGGCTGGTCACGAGAGAAGGCACGGCCCAGGACGGTGATGACACCGGCCGCCTGGTAGGCCTCCCACTCCTCACCGTAGCAGTACTCCTCGCGCTGGTGGCGGGAGCCCATGTACAGGAGAACAGCACCGATCTCCTTGCCTTGGGCCTTCTCGAGCGCGCGGTGCTGAACGAAGGCGCGGAAGGGCGCCAGACCAGTTCCCAGACCGGCCATGATGAGCGGCTGGGTGGACTTGGGGGGCAGCTTCATCACACTGGACTTGACGCTGACGGTGATCGGGGCTCCGGGTTGGAGTCGGCTTAGGTACCGGGTCGCCAGACCGAAGCGGTCGCGGCCAGTGGGGTCCGCCCAGGTCACGGCGACGATCATGAGCGCCACCGTGGTCGGGGTCACCTTCTGGCAAGAGGCGATGGAGTACTCACGACGCTTCAGAGGACCGACGATACGGATCAGGTCGTGGAAGTCAGGGCGGGCGGACGAGTACTTGAGCAGGACATCGGCGAAGGTGACGGTGTCGACCTCGGCAAGGCGCTTGAATTCCACAGCACCTTCAGGGCCACCCAGGGTGAGAAGGTCGGTCTTCTCCTTTTCATCGCTGGCAAACTCGGCAAGGGCTTCGTAGAAGCGCTTGGGAGGACGACCGAAGATGTCAAGGTTCTGGACAAGGGCCTGGTAAACAGTGCGGTTCTCCAGGACGGCAGCGCTCTCACGGCTGGGCACCTCGACGATATCGTTGGCGTTCAGACCGTAGAACTGGATGAACTCCAGCACATCGTTGGGGTCGTTCTCGGCGTGGACACCGAGCGCCTCGCCGATGTCGTACTTAAGCCCAGAGTCGCCCAAGTCGAACTCGATGTGGAAGATGTTCCGGTCATAGGTTTCGGGAGTCAGGCGTCTGTTCTCCTTCACGTGGACGGTGAACGTCTTGGTGGCTGTTTCAGGGCGGAGGGCGTTCTGGGTGGCGTAGGCCTCCTTGAATGCGAGACCCTTGGCAGCAGTCTGCCAGTCCTTGAGGTAGGAGGCGGGCTCGGTTTCTTCCTTCTCGAAAGAGACGAAGCTGTTGGGGGAGATGTCCTTGGGCAGCTGGCTGGCCTGGGATCCTTCCTCGGGGTCTTCCAGGTCTCGGAGACCTCGATCTGACGGAGCACCTTTTCAAGCTCTTTGCTGACACTTTCCAGGGACTCGGCATTTCCGCCAATGGAAGCGAGCTTCTTGATGCCCAAGCTCTCCTGGGAAGGTAGCGCAACTCGCAAGAAAGCAACCTGGATCGTGGAGGACTCGGGAGCAGAGTCACCGGCAACAGAAGCATCAATGAGGTAGAGAGAGATGCCCTGTTCAGCGACAGCCTGTCTGAAGGCCACGGGCAGCTTCTTCTCCAGCTCATCGTCCTTCACACCGGGGGCGTTGACAATGATCTTGCCGTTGCTCTTAACGGAAGCGACAACGTCGACATCACCCAGGAGCTTGATATCTCCAACATAAGCAGTGTCGGCAGCGGTGATAGCGTACGGGGCATCCACGATCTTGGAGCTCTTGCGGATATCGACACGGACGACTCCACCCTGGATGAGGTTGTCGTGGGCCTTGCTGGTGGTGACATTGCTTGCCGAATCAGCGGCCAAGGCTTGCGCAAGGGTCGTGGCGACATCGCCACCAACGGAGTTGTCAACATCCCAGAAGGTGTATTCCTGCACGACAGAGGGGTCGAGCAGCTGGAGGGGCTCAGTCTCTGCACCCTCCTTGACGATTGGCGTGTCGTGAATCAGCTGGAAGGTGGCAGCAGTGTTAATCAGATCCCAGCGCTGAGCGCGGGCGTACTTGATATCCACACAGGCGGGGGCCTGCTCACGATCGGTGGCGAAAGTCAGGGCGGCGAGAACATCTTCATACAGCGCAGAGCGAACACCCTGCTCCTGCACAGCCTGCTCGCTGGGAACCTGGCCGAGAACACCGACAGTCTTGACCGACTTCGGCAGAACGCGCAGGAATTCCTCTTCCACGAAAGGACGGTAAACGCGAACGTTGATGACACCAACACGGACGCCGTCCTTGGCCAGAGAGCGGGCAACTTGAGCGGTGAGAGAGGCCTCGACAGTGCCGAAAGCAACGAGGACCGAGGAAGGCTCAGCATGACCGTGGTACTCGAAAAGGCCGTAATCGGTGCCGAGCTCGCCGTTGAGGGACTGAAGGAGCTCCAGCAGCTTTCCTTGCGAGTCAAGGTGGCGGCTGCGGGAGTCCTCGAGGGTCTTGCGGACGGTCTCGTAGGTGCGAGAGAGACCGGCCTGATCGAGGACATCGATAACGCGAGTGTGATCCCGGCCGACACGCACACCGTCATAGATGTGTACGGATGGCAACACCGACGAGAGGAGAGTGGTGAGCAGAGCCATGTGCTGCGACTCGTGGACAGAGGCACTGGACACCAGACCCAGGCCAAGCTCTTCGGCAAGGGTAAGGGCAGAGGCATAGTCGGAGACCAGACCCTCTTCACCGGCATAGTCGACAGCGGCGACGTGGGCAGCGACGGGGCTGGCGACAGAGTACAGGAGGGACAGCTGCTCCAAAGCCGCACGCATGTAAGGGAGGGTGGCAGAGGATGCGACGATGCCCTGGGGAACGTGGCGCTTCTTCAGATCGAAGTCCTGGGAGAAGATGTAACCGAGGGCGATGTTACCGGCACCCTGGCGAGTCTCCATGGCCTTCACTTCGGGAGATTCACCATTGGCATTGATCTCCTTCTTGGAGGCCCATTCCTGCAGAGCAGCATCGAGGTCGAAGGACTCCGGGGAGTAGGAGAAGATCTTGTCGCTCAGCACATAAGCGACCTGCTGAATGAGGGTCTGGGCAGTGACATAGGTCGGACCGCCAAGGGTCGACAATGCAGGGGAAGGAGAGCCCATGGTGTAGGATTCTTGTCTGGAGACCTGGGGATCAGCCAGCCGGTATCTCCACGAAGACGACAAGAAAACAAGAGGTGAGGATAGGGACAAAGCAAGCGAGAAGGCGAGGGGGCGATGGGGGGGAATAAAAGGGCCCTCGCCCCCGTATAGAAAATCCCAGGGGATCTTACCCCATCCGGCTAGTGGCAATCACGCAATTTCTTATCGATCGGGCCTGAAGGCGGCCCATCGGGGCAGAATTCTCCGCTTTCGGCCTTTCCCCGCATTAGTCAGGCGCTTCTCGGCCGGCCTGCACACCCTGCACGCCTGCCTGCCTGAGGCAGAACAGGCAGACAGGTCATCCCCTTTGGGCGTAGCGCGGGTCTGGGGACAATCCACCCGGCAAAACGTCATCCGCATCCCTTCCAAGCAAACTATCACCCCTGCCTGCATACACCTGCATCTATAGTCTCTTAGTAGTTACAATGGCTAATGTCGCTCTGATCGGCTGTACTGGCATGGTGGTACGTACTCATCGATCACATGCGCTCTCCGCGACAATGTTCTCTCCCTCAATCCCCACTTCCTTTTTAATTTACAGCTTCCATCCCACCCATGCGCGGTGACCAATTGACCCTAATGGATCTCTAGGGGAGCCACATCCTCACCAGCCTGCTCGCCAACACCTCCGTCGCGCGCGTCGACACCATCTCGCGTCGCACCCCGGACGCCGCCACCACCGCCCCGCAAGAGAAGCTCACAACCTTCGTCTCCGAAGACACAACCAAGTGGTCCGCGCAGCTCTCCTCGCTAACCCCCACCCCGGGCATCTTCTTCTCCGCCTTCGGCACGACCAGGGCCGCCGCCGGTGGCTTCGAGAACCAATACAAGATCGAGCATGGCCTGAACGTCGAGCTGGCCCGCACGGCGCGCGAAGCCGGCACCAAAGTCTACGTTCTGATCTCCTCCGCCGGAGCGGACAAGAACTCCTCCTTTGGCTACCCGCGCATGAAGGCCGAGATTGAGGAAGAGGCTAAGGCCCTTGGATTCGACACGACTATTATCCTCCGTCCGGGGCGGATTGCTGGTGAGCGCCAGGAGAGTCGGCCCGCTGAGGCGGTGGTGCGGTTCTTTGCTGGCTGGGCGGGCAAGATCCATTCTGGGTTGAAGGATGGCTGGGCGCAGGAGTCGGATGTTATTGCTAAGGCGGCGGTTAATGCGGGGATTAAGGCGCTGAATGGCGATGCCCCAGCCGGGAGTGAAAAGGTTTGGGTGCTGAACGGGCAGGACATTCTGAAGTATGGGAGGGAGTGATTGACTTTGGTAGACTTGGGTTTTCTAGAGATACAGTGCCGTGGTTCTCGGTGGTTTTGTATGGATAATGTGATCATTGTTACTTTCTTCCTGTGGGTGTTTGGTAGATGCGTCTATACTTAGTACTATGGTTATTGAATGTCTCCATTATTATCCCCTCATTAATTCCTTCGCTACTTCCCTCGTCGTTTTTCTGTCATTTCCCTCGTCGTTTCTGTTACTATTTCATCATCGTCGTTGCTTACATCGTCATTTCTTCTGTCATCTCCGCTTCCCCCGTCCCCGTCCCTTCCTTTGTTTCCCTTATAAATAGTACCCGGTCCGCCCCCTTCCCTTCTCCTTTCCTTTCTTCCTTCTTCCTCCCATCAATTTTGCAAATCCTTCAGCATTCAACTTACCAGCTATTTATTGCCATCTTGCCTGCCATTCCTATCTTTGCTATTTGTATATCTGGTTGACAGTTGCTGTGATAGTAATCGACATAGCGGTAGCTATAGCTTTAGTTAGGTAGCTGTCTGAATAGGTGTAGTTGTAAGTTGATCCGTAGTAACTGTAGTAACTGTAGTCGTAGTCGTAATCGGAGCATGATGTTTATATGGCAGCTGTAGTCGTAGCCATCGTCGTAGTCGTCATAAGATGATGCCCTATAGCAAGTATTAGCCAAAGTGTAGTTATGTAGTTGTTAGACTATGTTGTAGGAGTATGCCGTAAAGGACTGTGTTGGTGATACCGACCACATTTGCAGTTATTGTCGTGGTTGTCGTAGTTGTTGTAGTCGCTGTACTCGCTGCATTCGCCGTAGTCGTTGTTATTGTAGTTGTCCTAGTTATACTCATAGTGGCAGCCGTCGTCATAGAGATGACTCAATAACGGAGGCATGATGCCAATGAGGGAACCGATGTAAGCTAGCTGGGTAACTTGGCTAACATCAAGAAGAGATGGGAGGAGATGAGGGGAGAAGAGGGGGGAGAAGAGGACTCAGTGAGGTGGCTGCCAGACGCGCGCAGGGAGGCGGAGGCAGTCACGGCAGGCGCGAACCCCAGGCACCACCCCACTGACGCTGATATGGCAACTGCGACCACGGCTACAGCTGTAGTTGTCGTCGTAGCTGTTACCATATATCGCTTAGGCTTGTCCCATCGCACTGTTGTCGGCGCTAGGGAGTCAACATAGTGACTCGGGGCTTGCTTGACCAGGCTCTCAATTCTAGCCAACGTGTGGCAATGAGCAGCTCGCTCTCCAGCACAAGAACCCCATCTATCTTGAATCGGATGATGATTGAGCAAAGGACGGAGAGAGAAGATGGATGAAGGCGGGCGGCAAGGGCGGGCTTGCGGCCTGAGGCATAAGTGACTGGCGGTTCCTTCTTAGCTTTGGAAAAAAGCTCATCTCGTCGAATCGCCCCCATAAGACTCGCTGGAATTATCCCTGCTTTGCCTTGGGGGGAAGGGGGTGAATCGACTTTCTCGTGATTTGCCTGGCGTGCCCGATTACACGAGGCGATAGTGCACACTGAACCCCAGGTAGGTAGCATATGGCCGTAGGCCGTGAAAACAATTGTATGAAGTGGCCGATTCAATCAACTCTGAGAAGTATTAAGCAAAGACCATCGCCCCCATTGTATCTCTCACAGCACAAGTGCAAAAGCATTGTAGAATATCAATATTCCAAGTTTATCATTATACAAAGTAACAAGAACATATAAACGATCGGTACGCGGTACCAAACATCCCCAACCCAAAAACATGAACCCTTGAATTAACACTCTCCCCATCTTTCTACCTCTATACTCTTCAAGCACACTCAACCCCTCAATTCTTCCCCGCCTTCTCCCCCACAGGCCGATTCTTCTTCGTCCACCCCCTGGAACTCGGCCCAGATTTCTCCGCATTGTGATCCGGCCCGCCCTCCGTCGGATGTCTCCAATGACTCACATCCTTATTGGCGGGACTCATGTCCAACGGATTACTTACTTTCCCTTCCCGGCGGGTCTCCTCCTGCGTGGCCTCAATCTCGCTCTCGGGCGACGTCTTCGAGGGATCATACGCCGCCGGGTGGCCGGCGACTTCGTTGTCCGTGCCGGATTTCGACACCTCAGAGCGTTGCGGGTCGAGGACCGTCCGGTCGCCGGATTTGGCCTCGGAGCTTTGGTCGTGGGTTGTTTGGAGGGCGGGGAGCGTGTGGAAGGGGCGGGGTTGAGTGAGGGTGAGGACGCTGCTGGTATGGATGGGTCGGCTGCGCTGGGCGAGGCGGCTGATGGAGGCGAGTTCTTTGAGCATCGTGCTGCTGCTGCTGTCGCTGGTCACGGTGGTAGACGCGAGGTTTACCGGAAGGGTTCTTTCAATTAGAAGTTTGAAGAAGCTCGTGTGGTAGTGTATTTGATGGTATGGTGCAGAATGACTGGGAAGCGGTTAGCTGCCTATGTTCGCGGTCGTTCAAAGTTAGGGATTGGGGTTCCTCACGCACGTTATTAGCGATGGTCTAGGTGTAAATGGTAATGAGGAGGAATGAGAGGCGCTGGATTAGAAAAGAAAACCGGGGAGAACTACTGGGTTGCTCGAGGTACTATCATCCTGACGTCATCACCTATGCCAGGGTACATCGCGGGCACGTGATCCTCTGATGTACAGTACCTGCTGCTCCCTTCGCATGGCATGGAATGACCAGTTCCCTCTAATACAGGGCTAAAGCAGGTCAGGGGCATGGGCCTCTGTTCGCCTTGTCGTGAGATGTAATAAAATAAAGGAGTGAATTCGGAGGCACGGGTGAAAAACCACAGTAGGATTTGCCATGATCGACAACCCCAGTCACAATTGGGGGAAATGGTTCTACAAGGAAGAAATAACGATAGAAGGTATCAGCAATCGCAGTACACACCCTCTTGAGAGAAACAAGAGAGATTGTACCTCCGTGTCATAGCTAGAAGAATAGGACATGTGCTCGTTTGGCCATCCCAATGAGAAACGGAAAAGTAAAGACCAGTTAGTCTCCAGACACTCTCGAACGATTGACATCAGATGAACTCAGAGCTGCCACGTCAATCATGACACACGCAGATACCGCTCCTATAGAAGCCTGGTTGCCGCAGTGCGATGGCACAGTGCTCGTGCATCCGGTCCTCAGCCCCAGATGCAAGATTCCGGGTCCATCCCGACCTGCCCAGGCAGAGCATTCACGCCAGACAGGAACCGCCTCATGGTTCAGGCTTCATCGGCATATGATGGTGCTCTATCACAAAGGCAGGGATACCTGCGGGCTAGGTCATCGATCCGACATGGTGGTCATACCCAAAACGAAAAAAAAAAAGAGAAAATAAAATAAAACAGATATGTTAGGCCAGCTGAGCCACATCAATTAGACTTGGTAGTGAGCTCGGCATCAGAAGCAACACCATGACTGCACAGTACGCAAGGCTGAAGGCCCCAAGCTTGATGGTCGTAGAGAAATACTCACAGGTGTCGACTTGCAGATGCGAGGACCCGCCCATGAGTCTTCCCTGCACGAGTCAGTTGACATGGTGTCTGGCCTTTTTCCGGGCTAGAAACGCAGCGACAGGGGTTTTTTTTAGCTGCATATACCTCCCGGCCAGCTAAAGTCTTTCATTGGATTTCGCCCAGTGACGCTATCGAATATGCTTTCGTCGATGAACCAATCCAAATTCGTAAGCCGGAAACAGTGAAAAGCGTTTTCTCACCTTAAATTCTCGAAGGGCGATTTGGCATATTCCATTTGTTGACTGCAAGAAAATGAGGGATGCGTAGATGCACAGAGGGTTTCGGTCACGTTACAATCATGAGACCCAAAAATCCCAGCAAACTGGTGCGTGTATGTGGGTCATAAAATCCAAATTCAACGTCGTAAAAAGATGAATTGAACAATATTCACGGTATATGAAAAGCGGACCTGGACAGTTGGAGCCCAAAATTGTTCTCCAGCATTCAGCACATACCAAACACCCTGGCTCGTTGGGTAAAGACGTTTTACCAACCTTATCGAGCAAAATCCTTGTTACGGAAGTGCAATCGCCACAGGCAAGGCTGGGCCAGAGACATCCGAAGTAAGACAGCCTGTGAGAGAGAGCGGAGAGGTGGCAAATCGCATCGTGGTATCCGGACGGATTATCTCTGGAGTGGCAGAACAGTTGGTTATCGGCGCTGCAATTTCATTGCGGCTGTAAGCCAGCACCGATAGTCGCTGAGTTGGCAATCAACGTCGTTCCATGAATCCGCTGCTCGAATTCTGAATGTACAGGGAACCTAGCCGGGTTGCCCGACGATCCAATGCTGTGATGAATGGACAAACGCACGAAATTATCCCATGCAATCAGGTCGAGGGATGGCCGGACAAGCGGAGATTCGGGTACACTGGCCCACTATAGGTCAATGCCGGAGAATGCACAAGAAGCCTTGCTCGAAGTCCTATGGATTCTGTACACCATCGTCTGTTCGAGAGATCCCCCCTTCATCACGAAGACCGAAATTTCGAGCACTTGGGCCAGCCGAAGCGTGCCACGTCACCGAGACTCCGAGCTTTAGTGCAGCTGCATGGGTTCAACAGTAGGTGCACCGTACCACGGTCTGTATCTGCCATGGCCGATGTACAGGTATGGCATCCTATCATATTGATCGGGCAAAGCAAGTAAATGAAGATGAACCCTGCACCCGAGCGGGGGCAAATGCGGGATTAATCGTCTGCAGATGTGGGAGATCAGCTGAAGAGAATCGGCCTTTCATGGAATATTGAGCTCATCATGCAACTGCATGTCATGTTGACTTCCGAGGACGATTCCAAGGACGCAACAGACGCCAATGGAGATCTCCTAGTGACGCGTCTTTCGCCACTAGAGGCAGAAACACTTGGTTGATAGTAGCCAGACGGATACCTGCGGAGTGCACGAGGCACTCATTGGCACGGAAGCCAGATTCCTCCGTGGACGAGTGTTTGGAATACATGGGAAAGGAAACTTGGTAGGGTTGCAACCGGGTGACGGAACCCTGACCCATTGGGCATGCTATGTGCTAGCTAGATAATTGGGAAAAAGAAACGGGAACCAGGAAGATGTTCACTCGGGCTCGTTCTGCCCTCGGCCCAAAGTCCGTATCAAAGGTTATGCTACTAGTCTTCTTCGTGTGAGAGCTAGTTGGTGGTAAGCGAATGGCCACAAGGTCATGATGGTAAGGCATCTAACAAACCAGACTGAGTGATCAGTAGAGTGATCACACCGATCCTGCACGAATTAACCGTGCTTTTTCCCTCCACTTGGGCTAGGACGCTAGGTTGCCCATGGATAGGAGAGGGAAAAAAGGTTTCGATGGTGAGACGGACGGCGTGACAGCTGGCACAAGTAAAAAAGCGGGTTTTTTTTTCTCATGCAGGAGCTTTGATTCAGTAAGCGTGAATCCTGCCTCATTCTCGAAAGAAGGCCGTAGACGAAACGAAGACGCATAGAGGAAGCGGGGATGATCGATGGAGAAACCAAGGCTGCAACGGCAATCCTAGCCAGCAAGACGAAAAGAGTTGCTATCAAATGCGGGATTTTCAGGTGCGCAACCTGAATCAGGATAGATGATACTGCCACGACATCAAGATGCATGCATTCGTGTGAAGCATCCACCGATTACAGGCAACCCAAATAGGAAGGGTGTGGATAATTTGTGTCTCCACTGCTGGGAAATCCCAGCATAGCCAACCGGAAAAGCACTGGACCAAAGCGATGTGAATTTGATGACAGATTGCCATAGTCGATAAGCCATCGTATGTTGGAGGGGCTGATCGACAGTTGATGGGCATAGGACGAGAGGTGCCTGAACTGGGACATGCAAGTTTCTTGCGAAACATAAATAAGACCCCCGGGCCTTCCACTCAATGGAATCTGGATCATTAACCGTTTCAGACTCATCGTCTTTGGGAAGAATCGCAAGAGATCAAGCATTGTTTGTGGTCAAAAGCGTTTCATTTTGAGAAGCCCATCAATCTTCCATAGGCCTCGTGCAAGCTTAGCCTATCAAATCTCTGCAGCGCGGCAGGAGCATTCAACAGAGCCAATAGAACCTGAGATCGAGAGGTGAAACAACGAACTGCATCAGCAAGTGAGTTTGAACATGACCCTGACCAGAGCTTTGCTGACGGGTATGATAGGCATGTGTTTCTACAACCAAAAGAAATTCATATGTGACGACTGGTGTTGGACGACTTTTGCTCACCGTTGCAATTACGAGTACCGCACTGGAGAGACCTGCGGTATACGGCTCGTCAATTTGACCGAGTACGAGAAGACGAAATGCCGCCTCTGCGAAAAGATCGAAACCAAGTACCGGCGGCGAAGCGCCGAGGTTGAGCGGTTGACCCGGTGGAGGCAGGAGGGAGGCACCCTTGTAGCATCCATGGACCGGTCACAGAAACTCATAATGGAGCTGGAGAAGGAAATCCGCCAGCTGCAACGGGAGCGCGACGACAGGAAAAATACGCTGAACGGTTGAGAAAAGTATTGACTCGGCCATGCCTTGGGCCACTTGCTGTTCTGTTCTTCTGGATTTTGGATTCCCACCTTGGCTCGTTTTCTTTCGGTTTCAACCTGTGTTCCTGTTCGTTAATTTTGTGTCTCACAACCAATGTGTCACTTGGCTCCTTTCTTGTATGGTCGGTCATCTTCGACCGGACTTGCTTTCTTCAGGCTAGACCCGTGAATTGGTTGGAGGAAAAGTCTGGGTCAATGAGACGCCGCTGGCGAGAAATTATGAGATCCAATGAAATGCTTTCATTTCTGAAAATCTGGCCTTTTGGGGTGGCATTTGCGAGAAGGAGTTCCACATCATAAGCGCCTATGTTCGTGACGAGCGGCTCGCCAGGACAAGGATGAGACCGCCTCCCTGGTGCCATTGAGGCAGACGTAGGAGTCATTGCGGGAGCAGGTCTGAGGGATTCTGGGGTGCACATATTCAGGGACCCGGCTCAGGGTCAAGAAGACCCGACAAACTCATTGTTGTTGAGAGTAGGTGCTGGCGAGTCTTGAGATGGGGGGATCTGGATCCTGGAGAAGTACATACCCCGCGTTTCGGCGGTCCCCGCACGTGACGACCGACCTCTCTTCATCCGGTTAGGCGCCGTCTTCCCATCCAGACCGGCTGGACAGGAGAGGACCATCAGGATATCCCGGGAGAGCTCTGCTACCGCTTCATGTTGGATGGCTTTTGGGCATACTTACGGTCCTTCTGTGCTCTTACTCTGTCTGCCCTGTTGTTTCCGGTCACAAGCAGTGCTGGATTCGATCAAAGTCATGCGGTAACGGAGTTCAAAGAGACATATCGTAGCCAGTCATCGGACATTTCTGTGACGGCGACAATGGAGATGTTGCGAGCAAAAGACTACTACTTTTGTCTCCTGGGGTTTCCTGTATGTATATATATATACCGACCCTCCCAATCTGATTTCAACTCCGAAACATTCAGCATCTGTTCAAGCGCCGAGGATGCTTGAGGGTTTTTCAAGAACTACGTGGACCATTCATCTGCAATGCTCAGTGACGAATTCGATTGAATTCGGGCCAGAGACGCGAGGGTCAACATGCAATAATGAATTTTCCGGTGCTCAAATCGACATCGCCGCTTGCCACGTCACCCATGGACAACGTCAGTTGCGCTTCAGATGCAGCTGTTGGGCCTTACCCGCCTCGTGAGTAATTTCCCCGGCCGGTTCGAGCAGCTTACATACAAGCAGAGTATGAGGGATCTACATCATCTTCCAGGGACACAGGCGTCGCCGAAAACAAATGGGATTATTCTGATGAAATAGCGGGAAGGGGTCGTTTTCTCATTTATTTGATCTCGCCAGCCTCGGGCTCGTCATCCACCTTGGCCAACCCATGCTCCTTCAACAAAGCGTTGATCTCGTCGGCATTCCACAGATGGTGGTAGATGTGGCCGTCTGCCGTCCTGCCCACCGTGGCGAATTCAACTGGAAGAGCGGACGTTCCCGTTAGCGTATGCTGCAGTACAATGGTGCGGGTAATACGAGGACATATCCCCGCGAGGGCGACTTACTCTTTTCACTGCTCAGCTTGGTGGAGTCCATCGTCTTGCTGAGAACCTTGACGGCCATGGCGCAGGCTTCCTTCAGGTCACAGTCCTCCTTGTAATCTTGCTTGAGCAGACTCTG
The DNA here is from genome assembly GCF_003184545.1 of Aspergillus heteromorphus CBS 117.55. Lineage (NCBI taxonomy): Eukaryota > Fungi > Ascomycota > Eurotiomycetes > Eurotiales > Aspergillaceae > Aspergillus > Aspergillus heteromorphus. The sequence continues at coordinate 94,286 of NW_020290458.1, forward strand.
GGCGCTTGCGTTGTTGGCACCCACACTGGTGGCCTTCCAGCCACCGTAGTTACCACTGGGGTTGCTCTGGTACAACTGGAACTGCCGAAGAGGGTCGTAACCGGCGTAGATGAACGATACACCGAACGGACGGAGACCACCATGCTGGGTGTATCCCTGTTTCAGATCACACAGGCGACGGACCAGTTGCTCGCAAGGGATCTCTTCGTTGTAGGTGAGAAGGTACCGCTGGGCGGCTTGTCGGGCATAATTGATAAGGATGTTCGCGTCTGCCGTCATACCAGCAACAGCACAGATCATGTTGCTGCCCAAGGGGTTAGTTCCAGGGCACACAGGATTTGGGTGATTCGTCGGGAGAGGAGGGAGGGGGGGGCGGCTGAGATGCATACTCATTCAGCGTGTAAAGCTTCTCCGCCGATGTGTCCTGCTCCAGCAGCTTGCTAGTGACCTTCTTCTCCGCCGCGAGGACGATTCCATCCTTGGCCAAAATTCCTAGAGCCGTACCGGCGTGCGAGATAGCCTCTAGCGCATATTCCACCTGGTAGAGTCGACCTTCGGGGGAGAAGATGGTTGTCTGTCGACGAACGTCATCGGGTTAGCTCAAGCTACCTAGGGAACGGAATTGAGGGGACCAGCGTACTCTGGAATCGTATCTCCGTGACATCTTGAATGCGACGTATTTTCAGAAGGGAAAATTAAAGGACGGACTTGTTGAGAGGAAAGGTCCGACCGAAGGGGGGACTGGAGGATGAGGGATGGGGTTCGGGGCAAGCTGTGCAGGAAGGTCGGCTGAGCTGCCGATGAGTGAGAGAGTGAGTGAAGTGACCAGGCAACTTCGCCCTGGCGCGTCAGTCCGTCAGTCCGCCAAGCTCGGACCACCCCGACCCTCCATGCAGCTCGCGGCCGGCGCAAACCCGCACCGGAAATCCTACTTGAGATCCTGCTTCATCTTGTCTTCTGACCGAGTCCGCGCGCATTTTCGCGAGTTTTTATTTCCGTGATCACAATGCTAAAGTCCACCTATACCCCACCTCCTCCGCTGCCGCCAGGATGGTCCGAGCATAAAGCTCCTACAGGTTCGAATCACCGGTGCTCTGGATCTTTAGAGGGTCCTGGCTAATCAATCGCAGGCCACACCTACTACTACAACTCGCAAACCAAACAATCCACATATACCAGACCTCAAGCCGTCCCTACACCACCTCCCGCGTCCACACCGGCACCCGAACCCGCACCATTTCTTTCTGCAGACACATTACCCCCCTTCTCCTCGACACCCTACGCCCCTCATGGTTTTGGTTTTGGCGCCGCATCCCATGGAGCGCCGCAGGATGGCCATTCCCGCGGTGGGTTTCGTGGCGGGAGGGGATACCACGACCGTAAACATCGGGGACCAGAGGATAGGCCGAAAACGAAACATGACATTCCTGGCTGCGTGCCATGGGTACTTGTGAAGACCAAACTGGGGAGAAGATTCGTTTACAACCCGGAAACAGATGAGAGCTTCTGGAGGATTCCCCCGGAAGTTTTGAAAGGCGTCGTCGAGTATGATCGCCTGGAGAGAGAGGCCAGAGAGAGGAAAGCGCGGGGCGAAGAGCCTGAAGACGCTAAGAAACCCCAGCCTGAGCCTGAACCTGAGCAGTCTTCCAGACAACAGGCAAGAGAAGGAGAAACACCTGGTGCCGCTGCGAGGCACGGAGAAGATAGCGATGAGTATGAAGAGGTGGAAGTCACGGACAGCGAGGGGGAGGAAGACCATCCTTTCAAACGGCCAAGGACTGAAGATGGAGATGAGCAGCCCATGGAGTTTACCGAGGAGGATATCGAATATCAATTGGCCGCAATGGGAGAAGAGTACGGCCTCGACCCGGGCGAATACGGCGAACCAGGTGATGAGGAGTGGGAGGAGGGCGCAGAGGGTCTTCCGCTCACTGAGGCCGACGCCACAGCTCTGTTCCGCGACCTTCTCGACGACTACCACATCAATCCGTATTCAACATGGGAGAAGATTATCGAGGAAGGCCGCATCATTGATGACTCCCGCTACACTGTGCTTCCGAATATGAAAGCGCGCCGAGATGTATGGACGAACTGGACTCGCGACCGGATCCAAGAACTCAGGGAACGCAAAGAAAAGCAAGAGAAGCAAGACCCGCGCATCAAATATCTCGCCTTTCTCCAGGAATACGCAACCCCGAAGCTGTATTGGCCGGAGTTCAAGCGCAAGTACAGGAAGGAGCCAGAGATGAAAGACTCCCAATTAACAGACAAAGATCGCGAGAAGTACTATCGTGACCTGGTTTCCCGTTTAAAACAACCCGAGAGTACACGGAAGTCCGACCTTTCATCTCTGTTGAGGTCCGTGCCCCTGCACGAATTGAATCGATCATCCAGCCTCGAAGCTCTCCCTTCCAGCATTGTCACGGATCTCAGATATGTCGCTGTTCCGCTCAAACTGCGCGATCCGCTCATCGAGGCCTACATCTCAACCCTGCCTGCTGCGCCAGAAAGCGAAATGACGGCAGAAGAAAGGGAGGAGCTGGAGAGGAAGAGGGTCGAGCGTGAGAGACGTGAGAAGGCGCTGGCAGAACGAGAGAAACAAGTACAAGAGGACAAGCGGAAACAGAGAGGCGATCTTGTCCGTGGAAGGCATCTCTTGAGAGAAGGGGAGGCGGAGATCGAAGCGGCCATGAGGGTCAATAAGGGCGGACTCCGAAGCTATATGGAGGCGGAAACTGAGCCCTCCAAGGGCGAAGACGAAAACGCTAACTAAAGCCTGAACGCCCTACCACACAACCCATGTGACTTATAGATAGTGTACTCATGATTGAAAATGACTGTAAAAATACATGCTTATGCTGTCTGATTAATCTGGTTTACAATCTTGCCCGCGTAGGGTCCTCACAATAGATAATGTTAGGGTACAATATTTCGCTCCCAGAGAAACACAACACGAGACACCACACCACCGACGCTGCCCAAAGAGGTACTGTGGCCCGTGAAGAGAATTAATAGCACTGTCGTGATTTCACATAGCTTATGGGGTATCACTGTAAGTAAGAAGAGTCCCGGACCTCCCTGTTATGAATTGACGCCTTTTGTTTTCCACATCCGATGTTTTACCCCGTAAAAACTTCATTTAAATCTCCAATTATCCCAGTCGTCGTCATAGTCATCATCGTCGTCCTCGTCGTCTTCATCGTCATTGTTTTTGTTGCTTTCCGCGTGATTGTGTTGGTCCTCTGATGGGACAACCGCAGGAGACTCGTCCATTTCGTGTGTCCCTGGATCCTCCGCGGTTTTCATTTTCCGTAGCTCCTCCCGCATGTGCTTGAGGCGTCGGACTCGTTCCTCCAGCTGTTCCATTTCGTCGAACTCGTCTTCTAGCAGCCGCGCCGCATCCTCCCGTTCGCCTTCCGCCTCGGCTTCCCGCCCTTTCTTCATCGATTCGTGCTCTTTCGCTTGTTGCGCGGCGAGCTCCTCCGCGGTGACAGGCGCTGCTGATATGGTCGCTTCCGCTGAGAGCGCAGCGGGCCTATGTGGCATGCGGGTGGGGGCCACCACGTCGCGTTCGAAAGCGGCCCATTCGTCCTCATCGACGGTCTGGGTCTTCTCGGTGGGCTGTTCGGAAGCTACAGGGGGCATTTCGGACGGCTGCGCGGTCGCATCCGCCGGTTCCTGCTCACGAGTCGTGTCTGGCGGAAGTTCCGGTCCGGCGATATCTTGTTCTGTTTCCTCTATGTCTTCCTCCTCCTCCTCCTCGATGGCTCGCGCACTGGGTGGCTGTACGGTATGCGGTGATGATTGGCCGGACGGTGTACTCGTAGATCTCATCCTCTTGCGCATCAGGTCGTCGGCCGGGTCTACCTTGCGCTTCTTCGTGACACGGTTCCCAGAGCTCCCTGTCTGGGATGAACCCTTGCGGGCAGCGAGCTCACTCCGAAGTAATGATCGAACATCTGCCATGATATGAACGGAGCAAGAGAGATTTGAAAGGATAGTTGGTATTAGATGCGCAGGTCCTATCGGACAGTTGGATACAGGCAGGGTTCGTGAAAAGTCAAGTCAAACGGTCTATGTGGGGGGAGGGGGGGGATCTGGAGAAAGCTTTCCAGGGCGCCGAAAAATAGACGCGACGAGAAGAGGCGAGGCGACCTGCTTGCCTGGCGCCGGCGCTGGCGCTGGCGCCCGCCAAGCCCGCCGCGGAGCCGCAGTCACGTGCAGCCTGAGTCAGCATCCCGGACCGAGCGCGACAACGTCTCCTCTCCTCTCCTTCTCTTCCCACCATCTGTCTTCTTCTTCATCTCCCCACGCCGTCGCTGAACGTCGCTGGACCCCAGTTTTATCTCCTGTTGCTCCCGAGAGCCCTTCTCGCGACACTCCTACCGCAGTTTCTCGATCTTCTCGGGGCCTCGCCGTTCAGACTCAGCGCAGTCCACACGCGACCCCGCTTACGCCAAGCATTCACGCTGCGCGCGACGCATTCAACGAGACACAAGCTCCCACGGTCGGCGCCCACCACCCGCGACCACGCGTTGTGTCTAAATATAATCCCCTGGAGTGGAAAGAGGACAAAGTAATACTTGCGCGGACTGGGCCCAAAGAGAGTCACTTTTCCAGAGCCTTCCTCTGTGTATTACTTTAGCCCGTCTGATGCCGTAGAACGAGATTTGGGTGGCGTGCGCAATTCTTTCCTGGGCCTTCTTTTTTTACCCCCCCCTCCAAATCCCCCTCACTCCCTCAACATCATCTATTCGGATCTTTCAACCCTCCCCTCAACATCGCGCCCGTAGAAATTTGAAATCTTGCCTCAGTTATATACTCCCATCATGGCCGGTAAGCTATAGTATACCAACCAAAGTTTGCGACCCAAGGTCCACGCCACACGTGGTGTGGCGAACTGGGAAAGCTCACTTCACCCCCTCTGACGGACAGAAAAAGCTAATTGCGATCCCAGACGAACCAAGACGCTCCGGCCGCTCGACCAAAGGGCAACACAAGAACCTGGATATGATCACCGAGACTCCTTCGAAAAAGACGAAAGTCAAAGCTCAGCCGAAAGAGAAATCCGCGAAACCCTCCGTGGAGCCCACGCCTGCTCCCAGCGAAGAAGAAGAGATCATCCGATGCATCTGTGGCGAATATGAAGAGGAGGAAGATGTCGAGCGCGATATGATCTGCTGCGACCGGTGCTCTGCCTGGCAACACAATGACTGCATGGGCTTGACGTTCGTCAAGGGTGAGGAACCCGACGAATACTTCTGTGAACTTTGTAAGCCCGAGAACCACAAAGTCCTCCTGGAGAAGATTGCGCAGGGTGAAAAGCCGTGGGAAGAGGTCGCCGAAAGGAGACGCAAGGAAGCTGAGGAGAAGAAGGCGTCTCGGCGCAGAAAGAGCAAGAAGGGTGGCAGAAGAGGTAGACCGAGCGAGTCCAAGTTTGCTGAACCCAAAGTCAGCGAATCTAAGACGAGCGAGCGCAAGACGAGTGAGCCCAAGACAAGTGAGCCCAGGGCGAGCGAACCCAGGGCGAGCGAGCCCAAGACGAGTGAGCGAAAAGCGAGCGAGCCAACGAGAGACACAAGCACACCTACTCGCGCAGCCACTTCTACAACACCTGCCCCTGCCCCTACTGCCACGCCCGAGGCCCCTGCCCCTGCCCCTGCTGAACCTACTCAGCCTGAACCTACTCAGTCTCCGGCTCCTGAAAAGAATGGCCATGAACACCAGGAGCCTGAGCCCGAGGCGCAATCCACAAGCGCCCAAAAGCGCAAGTTTGATGAGCACCAGGATGTGCAAGCCCCCGAACCGGTGAGCTTTTATACCATGCGCTTCTTATCCAGTTATCTGCTAACACTCACTGCCCAGGGCCCGAAAACGAAACAGCAAAAGATCTCACCACCGGCACCTGCGGCTCCTCCGTCTGCTCCTGCTGCCCCGGATGCTAAGCCAGCTCCAGTAAAGAACGAGCCCATTGTGCAGCCTCCCCGGCAAAGCTCCACCGCGGGAATAGTGGCCGACGAGGTCCCGAAAACCATAGAAGAGCTCACGACGCCAGCTCGGAAGGGTGTTGCCAGTGCTCTGGTCAAGTTATTAGTAGATCAGATTTCTGAGGCCCAGAAGCGAGGATCTTTCAACTTGCCCGAAAGGAAGTCGGCGAAGGATTTTGCTCGGCAGCTTGCTCTCTCCATCGAGAGTGCTATGTATCAGAATATATGCGGAGGATCTGGAGAGCCCACAGAGCCGTATAGGTTACAATTGCGGACGATCTTGTTCAACGTAAAGAAGAACCCTTCTCTACGGGACCGTCTGCTCGTAGGTAGTTTACTTCCTGATACCCTCTCTAAGATGAGCTCCCAAGACATGGCAAGTGAGGAACTGCAGCAGAAGGATGCGGAAATCAAGCGGGAGGCCGAACGGCAGCATATCATCGTGCAGGACCAAGGGCCTCGCATTAGACGGACCCATAAGGGCGAAGAGTTGGTGGAAGACGATAACCAGAACGTCGCCAGCGAGCCCGTCTTCTCGACGGCAGCGGCGCGACGCAGCCTGGCCGATGCTGAGGGCAGTCCTGGCCAGAGCCCGACGACGCCTGGGCCGCCGTCTGAAGCCGATGGCCTTCGCAAGTCATCCAAGTCGCAGGCTGGCGATGCGAGGATCGCCGACGGAGTCACTCACCATGACCACTTCCCTTCACGGGCCCATTCACCTGGAGGCACCAGTCACGAGCAGGTGTTCCCCGAAGTCTCAGCTCACATCCGCGAACAGCTGCCGGCTCGCAGGGCGCAGGCCGATGCTGAGATCGATCAACTCCTGCGAGACGACGAACCGGACTCGCCGCCCTACTCGCCCAAGGAATTCCACGACGAAGCAAGCATCTGGCATGGCAAGGTGGTCATGAGCCCCATCGCCGAGTTCTCGTCCTACGCAAAGCATGTGGGAGGAGCCGACCTGAGTGGGAGAATCCCGTGGAGCCAACTTGTTCCCTCGACGCTGCTGATCGATGGACGGATAGACATCGAACTGGCAAGCAACTACCTCTGCGGTCTACGCTTCAGCTCCTCCACCGATGTCACAGTCGTCTCCATCAGCCGCCCCGAGTCGCCCAAAGAGCGGCTAGGCTTCGACAAACTGTTCAGCTACTTCCAGGATCGCAAGAGATACGGTGTCAGTGGCAAGCACCCGTTACCAGCAGTCAAGGACACGTATCTCATCCCCATCGAGGCCGGTTCCACCAAGAAGCCAGAGTTCATCGAGCTCCTGGAGAACAACGCCCTCGAGGATCCAGCACCCGAGCGTGTCCTCCTCGTCGTCTTTGCCGTCAAGACGGGGGACTCGAACCCCCCATCCGTCCAACCTCCCTCACACAACCCCAGCCAGGAGCTCGGTGCCTCTGCCAGTCCGTTGACTGCCGTCGCGCCCACTCCTCACCAGCCGCAGTTCATGACCCCGGGGCCGCCGCACGCCTCCCAGTTCTCCCCAGCCCCAGCCTCATTCGACGGAGCAGCTCAAGTGCCTATTCCATATGGACAACAATCTCAGCAACAAGGACAACCCGACGGACCGATCCTCACCGGTCTTGCTGCAGCAGTGCAGGTGCTGGGTCCCCAGCAAGCTCATTCCCCTGCCATCCAGCAACTCCTGCGCCAGGCGCCCAATGCGGATGTCTCCCAGTTGAGCGTGGTCCGGGACATCCTGGTACGGCGACCCGAGGCAGGCTCCGACTACAAGATGTTGACGGATGAGTTGTACGTGGCCACTACGACGAATGGTCACGGCCCACAGCAGAATGCAGGGTAGTAGAATGGTCCCCAACACTGCTGTATAGTACATCTATCTTCTTCTTCTTCTTCTTCTTCTTCTTCTTCTTCTGCCTTCTTCAATTATCATTTTTTCTTGTTTGCACTTTTTATTCTCTTTTGGGCTTGGTGTCTTATTCACTCTGCTACTTCCTTTTGCCGGGAAAGGTTTAAAATGGGTATTGGGCGATCACGGATATCTCTCTGCTTTTTTTGTTTTCTTCTTCTTTCTTCTTTTTCTGCCAGAAACGCGGGCTTTTGAACCCAGCGATGGTCTGCTTGATTCAACCCATCATGTCACCTCTCTTGCCTTTCGACTACTATCTACTATCTACTCTGTCGCATGCCATTCACCATGCATTGACCTTTGTAGGCTAAAATGAACACGATGTTCCATTCATATTCTCCTCCTACTTGAAATGCCCTGCTGTATGTGGATCAACTCCAGACCCAAGGTAGTATAGTACGAGACGAGACCTCGTAAGACGAAGAGCAAGCAAACAGCTGCGTAGAGTCGGCCGTACGTAATTAGCTTTTTAACCCGTAAGACATCCTGGGTGGTAGTAATAGAAACGCCTGCGCTATGCAACCCCAGAGACAGAATACAGCATGATAGAATCGAAAACCCTCAAGAAACAAGACGCTCTCCTTCTCCCCTCGTCACGTTCACCACCGACCACGCCTCTTATAACCGCCGCCGCCATACCGACCCCGTCCACCGCCCGAGCGCCCACCCCAACCACCGTCGTCCTCGTCGTGGTGACGGATCGGCGGGGGCCGTCCCTTGAGTTCCTCGCTGAGCTTCTTGAACGTCTTGCGCATATCCGAGTATCCCATGTGCATCTTTCCGAAGAAGTGGTCCGCCAGCCGACGATCGTTGTCCAGACGACTCAGGTACGCGCCGCAGACATCGCACACCTGCAGCTTCTGGTGGCCCGACGGGCCGGAGGTATCTTGGAGGTTCTTCAGGTCGCGTTCGCAGGTCTCCTTCTGGTGCTTGGCGGTGCGGACCTTGTGCAGTTCGTGGAGCGCTTGAGCGACGGAGCCGGTTTCACCCAGCACGGAGATCTCGAGGAGGCCGGAGTTGATCGTTTTCGTCAGGTCCGAGATTTGTTTTAGCTACAGGATGGACACGTTCGCTGTTAGACTTGTCTCTTCTAGTGGAGCGTGGCGGGGAGGCTAGCTAGCTACAATGGCTATCCATGAGCTTTGCTGGGCTTGGCTTCGCTTACCAGGTTGTTCGTCTGTCGGATCTCATCCGGAGTCTTTTCCAATCGGCGCTGCGCGGAGTCAATCCGTCGGTCACAGTCCTCAATGTACTTCTGCATATCGCGCATGTAGTCGTAGTCGAACCCCCATTTGGCCTTCTCCGCGCCGCCGGCGGTCTCGTATTCGGTCTTCAATCCTTCGCTGTGGACCTTCGGACACTGACCCAGGTCCTGCTTGGTATTGGTGAAGAGGTCATGCGGACAGGTGCCGACGAGGTATGAGCGGCAGACTTTGGGGTCGGTGATCTGGAGCTGCGCGTTGCGAGACTGGGCACCAAAGCCTACGAGCTGGTCCGCTGCAGAGAAAGAAAGATTTGGATTAGCTACCGGTCTGGAGCTTGGGGGAGGCGGGGGAGGCGTTAGGAAGGGGGGGGGCATTTACCTCCCATGAGCTGCTCGAGCAGCTTTCTCTGTTCCGCCGCCATGATAGGATGTTGCCAGGACAGGAATGGGAGGGTGGGGAGCAGGAATGGTCAGAGCGTAACGTGAGGGATTGATGGAGATTGCGATGGCGAGTCGAGATTCTGCGGGCGTCGCGCTAACCGCGGTTGGCGGGCGCTTATGTGAGCCCCTGTCATCCCATCCCGCATCCTCTTGCGGAGTACGTCCTGGACTGTCCTTGACTCCTCCGTCCATTTCGATGCTGTCATGTCATGGCCTGGCATCTTTGACCTTTGATCCAAATACAATCGTCGCGAGGCCCCGCCAGCCGCGTTTCTGCTCTCCCTCCCCGTCTCGCCGAATCGAACTGTTCTTCTCCGCCGTTCGGAGCTCTGGACAACATTCCCCGTGGGCCGTGCATGGCTAGCTGGCGGTGGACGATATTCAGTCCTATAACTACTCAACAGTCTGAAGGGTCCGCGTTGGCAAGCATGACGTGATGACGGTCCTCTCTTCTCTCGCTTTGCTCTTCCTTGTCGCGCTCTCCTCGCTCACCTCCGCGACATCGGACTACCACGAGAGCCTCATCCTCCAACCACTCCCGCAATCATCCCTACTAGCATCCTTCAACTTCCGAAGCAATGAGACCCAGGAGTCCTTTGATGAGCGACACTTCCGCTACTTTCCCCGCGCACTAGGCCAGATCCTCCGCCACGCGAACACAAAGGAGCTCCATCTCCGATTCACCACGGGGAGATGGGACGCTGAGAGCTGGGGCCCTCGCCCGTGGAATGGAACCAAGGAGGGTAGTACTGGGGTGGAGCTGTGGGCATGGATTGATGCTCCCGATGACGAAGCGTATGTGTGATTCAAATGGAGAAAGCAACTGCAGATGGGACATGGTACTGATGTCCACCAGGGCTTTCGCGAAATGGATCACCTTGACGCAGTCCCTCTCCGGGCTGTTCTGCGCGTCGCTGAATTTCATCGACTCGACCCGAACCACCCGACCCGTTGCCTCGTTTGAACTGATGGGAGACCACTCGGCTTCTAGTAACCTTCACCTCCTGCACGGAACGCTTCCCGGAGAGGTGGTCTGCACGGAGAACCTGACACCGTTTTTGAAGCTCCTTCCGTGCAAGGGCAAGGCTGGTGTTGCGAGCCTTCTTGATGGACACAAGCTGTTTGATGCCTCTTGGCAGAGTATGTCGGTGGACGTGAGCCCCGTTTGTCCTCATCCGGATGAATGTTCCGTGCAGATCGACCAGACAGTGGACATCGTGCTTGATATCGACCGGTCGAAGCGGCCCCGGGGTGAGTTTGGGAATGGCTAGGGAGTTCGTCACACTGTACTGATGATGGCTTTAGACAACCCAATTCCCCGACCAGTGCCTGCTGACCAGCTCGCGTGCGACACGTCCAAACCCTACCACTCCGACGATACCTGCTATCCGCTGGAAAGCACTGCCGAAAAGAGCTGGAGCTTGACGGATATCTTCGGACGGACTATCAGCGGCGCTTGCCCCCTCGCCGACGATCATGCTCACGAAGACCCAGTCTGCCTACGAGTGCCGCATGAGCGCGAAGTACATGTCGCTCCCGGCGCAGTGGAGACCAAGAAGTCGGACGGCTTCACCCGTTGCTTCACTCTCCAGCCTTCTACACCGTTCGACCTCACCATCCCTGAACAGGAGGCTACGACACAGGTTCCACTCGAGGAACCTGTTCTGCGCGCAGAGAGGACAATTGTCGGCAATGGCCAAGAGCGGGGCGGCATGCGAATCATCTTCGACAACCCCTCTGACACCAACGCGGTCGATTTCATCTACTTCGAGACTCTCCCGTGGTTCCTCCGACCCTTTGTCCACACCTTACAGGCGACGATTACAGGACGCGACGGGGTACGTCGACAGGTCCCCGCTTCGGAATTCATCAAAGAATCCTTCTACAAGCCCGCAATCGACCGAGAACGCGGAACCCAGCTGGAACTTGCCCTATCAGTCCCCGCCGCTTCGACAGTGACGCTCACATACGATTTCGAGAAAGCCATCCTGCGGTACACAGAGTACCCGCCAGACGCGAACCGGGGCTTCAACGTCGCCCCAGCCGTGATCAAGATGGGTTCCCATGACGGCCAGAACAACCACCCGATCTACATCCGCACCACCAGTCTTCTCCTCCAACTCCCCACCCCGGACTTCAGCATGCCCTACAACGTGATCATCCTCACCAGCACCGTGATCGCCCTCGCATTCGGCAGCATCTTCAACCTCCTCGTCCGCCGCTTCGTCACTGCCGACGAAGCATCCGCGCTCCTGGCGCAGACCGTCAAGGGCCGCCTCTCGGGCAAGATAATAGCCATCCGCGACAAGATAAAAGGAAAGTCGGCCAAGACAGAATAGAATCCCACCTTTTGCATATACATTACAAGTACGAGACTTTTACAGATTACAGCGATGAATTGATAGACATTCTTGAACCGAAAGGGAAACCCACCTATTCCCCACTTCTTCTTCCCACTCAACCCATACATTATCATACCATCATACCATACCAATTTAACAAATTCAAATTCAAATGCTCATTCTCATCACAGCAGCCCCCCCCCCCCCCTCCCCTCTACCTTTCTTCCATTCCTAAACTATCCTTAATCCTTAATAGCATTCCCAAATCTACTCCGGATATAAACTAAACACCCCCAACAAAACCACCGTCATCGTGATCAGTCAGCCCCATCCTCACAGGGGAACAGAAGCGACAAACAGCACAGCACAGCACAGCACAGCAAACAATCGCAACGAATCGCAAAAGAAATCCAATCAATCAGATTCGCGTGAGTTGAGTGTTGCTTACAATCCCAACTTATCCTTCATCACCGACCAACCCGGCAACGTATCCGACTCTCCGGGCTTCTCGGCCGCGAAACTGTGATCCTCGGTGGCGCACGACCCCTGCTCTTCGCCGTGGCCTTCGTCCCACCGGCTCATGAACTTCTTTTCCGCGGCGCCTTTTTGTGCGGCAATTTGTTGGAATTCGGGGGGGGTGAGGACTTCGGACTGTGTGTCATACGGGGGGTATTAGTTTGGGGATTTGGGGGGTGCTGTGACGGGGGGTGATGGTGGTGGTGATGGTGGTGGTGAGGGTTGGATTTGGACTGCTTCACGTACAGGAATCTGATCCTTGCCGCCGACGTTGGAGGGTGGGACGCGGTCTTGGGACATTTTGATTTTGATTAATTATTTGACTGATTCACGGACGAACTGTGGTGTGTTTGATAGAGTAATTGCTTCTAGACAGACGACAGACGCACAGGTTAGTTTCAAGGTTGGTATATAGATCGGGTATATATGTATATGCACTTCAGTCGGACAGTAGGAGATTGCAATGAGATGGATATTGATTTTGTTTACACTTACCTCGAAGGATATCCAGTATGAGAGAGAAAATAGGCTATATGGTATAACACCACCCCCTGATTCCGAGACCGAACCTACTTACTTTATATACCTGGACGACCCGACTCGGTGATATCATCATGAACAAATGTCAGAGAACGTGGACTGTGATTGGTCTATTGTTGCCACTCGGCTTAGTCGGTTGCACAGTCATCCGTGGATCAGATGCTGATATGATATAACTAGATTTACAGATAGAAGATTGTTCTATCTCTGGCTTACTAAAAATAGAATATTATTATTCTGTCTTTAATTAAGTAAGTATATAAATTAATAAATAGAGTGGCTTAACCTGATTATTATATCTTAACCTTAATCTGGCCATAATCTGACAGTCAGATTAAGATATAAAAAATTTTTAATTATATAGTTAAAATCAGATTAAGATATAATTATTATTTTAATTATTTATATTTATTAGTTAGAAAACTCAGATATAATAGATAGATTAATAATTATAGATTAATTTATAATATATATATTCTTTTTATATAGATAATATAGAAAGTATAATATTATAATATATATTTAATTATAATATAATAATATTTTTTAGATATAGTCTATTATTTAATCTGCTTAATTAATTATTTTAAGAAATATATTATATTCTAAAAAAGACTTTTATAAAATCTAATATTAAAAAAATAAAAAAAAATATAGAATATTTATATTTTATTCTTTATATTATTTAGAATAATAATTATAATAATATAAAAATTATAAAAATTAGATCTCTATCTTTATTTAAGTATATATAATAATTAAAAACTTAAATAAGACTAGTTTCTTTAATTCTAATAATAATCTATTCTTTTAATTATTTTTAAAATTATTTATATTTTTATTCTTATTAATATAAAAAATAATAATTATCTTATTTCTTTTTTATTTTTTAAATATAAAAATAATTAAATTTATATTAAGATTATTAAATATATTCTAATATTTTTTATTTATAATAAAGTAATTAATATATATTTAAAATATAATTATTTTAATTATATTAGAAATTAGAATAAAGACAGCTCTGATAATAATAATAGATATTTTAAGAATTATTAAAAAAATATTTAATATTAATATTATTAATTATAATTAAAAAGCTTTTTTAATTATTTAATAAAAAATAGAAAACTAATTATAGCAGAATTTTTAGTAAATAAAAATATTAATATATTTTATAATATTTAGAATTATATTAGTTTAATTAAAGATAGAGTGGCTTAACCTGACTGTTATATCTTAATCTTAATCTGATCATAACCTGATAATTAGATTAAGATATAAAAAATTTTTAACTATATAATTAAGATTAGATTAAGATATAATTATTATTATAATTATTTATATCTATTAATTAAAAAAATCAGATATAGCAGATAGATTAATAATTATAGATTAATTTATAATATATATATTCTTCTTATATAAATAATATATAAAGTATAATATATATTTAATTATAGTATAAATATAATAATATTCTTTAGATATAGTCTACTGCTTAATCTGCTTAATTAATTATTTTAAAAAATATATTATACTCTAAAAAAAATTTTTATAGAATCTAATATAAAAGAAATTAAAAAAAATATAAAATATTTATTTTTTATATTATTCAGAATAGTAATTATAATAATATAGAAATTATAAAGATTAGATCTTTATCTTTATCTAAGTATATATAATAATTAAAGACTTAAATAAGACTAGTTCTTTTAATTAGAGTGGCTTAACCTGACTGTTATATCTTAACCTTAACCTGGCCATAATCTGGTGATTAGATTAAGATATAAAAAATTTTTAATTATATAGTTAAGATTAGATTAAGATATAATTATTATTATAACTATTTATATCTGCTAATTAAAAAAATTAAATATAGTAGATAGATTAATAACTACAGATTAATTTATAATATATATATATTTCTTATATAGATAATATATAAAATATAATATATATTTAATTATAATATAAATATAATAATATTCTTATTTTTTTAGATATAATCTACTGTTTAATCTGCTTAATTAATTATTTTGGTTTTTTAAGAAATATATTATACTCTGAAAAAAACTTTTATAAAATCTAATATAAAAAAAATAAAAAAAAATATAAAATATTTATTTTTTATATTATTCAGAATAATAATTATAATAATATAGAAATTATAAAAACTGGATCTTTATCTCTATCTAAATATATATAATAATCAAAGACTTAGATAAAACTAATTCTTTTAATTTTAATAATAATCTATTCTCTGAATTATCTTTAAGATTATTTATATTTTTATTTTTATTAATATAAAAAATAATAATTATCTTATTCTTCTCTTACTTCTTAAATATAAAAATAATTAAATCTAAATTAAGATTATTAAGTATTTTCTAATATTTCTTACTTATAATAAAATAATTAATATATATTTAAAATATAATTATTTTAATTATATTAAAATTAAGATAATTTCAGCAATAGTAGCAAATATCTTAAAAATTATTAAAAAAATATTTAATATTAATATTATTAATTATAATTAAGAGAAAATCTCTAATTATTTAATAAAAAATAGAAAATTAATTATAGCAGAACTTTTAATAAGTAAGAATATTAATATATTTTATAATATTTAAAATTATATTAATTTAATTAAAGATATCTTAAGAAATTATATATTTTTAATATCTAGATATATCTTAAGTTCTTTATATATCTTAACTATAGATAAGAATCTCTAATATTTAAAGATATTATAAAAAATCTTATCTAGATCTAATAATAATTTAAAGACTATTAATAATATATTAATTATTAGATTTTGACTAAAATAAAAAAAAAATATTTTTTTAAAAATAATTTAATATTTATAATATCAGTTAATATTCTTATTTAGCTATATATTTTTTTTAAATTTTTTAAGCTTTAATATTAAATCTAGAATAATTATAATTATATAAATATAATTTTCTGTCTAATAAATATAATAATAATATTTTTAAAGCTTCTGATATATATTATATAAGCTTTTGATAATCTTTTTTTTTTAAAATATCTGCTTACTTTTCAGTCTGTTAATTAAATAATCTAAATAATTAAAAAGATTATTATAAATATTATAAATTTTATAAACAGTAGGTCTTAGAGTGGCTAACAGTTAGATCAGATCAGGTTAATTAGAATTTTTATATCTAATCGCCAGATTATAATCAGATTAAGAAAATTTTTATATCTAACTATAATATAGCTAAAAATCAGATAATTAACTATCTTAATTATTCTTAATATTAAGATCTATCTATTATATCTTTTTAGACTTTAGTATAATTAAGATATATTTAAATTAAATAATTATTAATCTGGCTATCTTTACTGTTGTCTAAAAATATATAAAAAGAAGTTTTTTAGATTAAAAAAATATAACTAAAAAAGAAATTAATATCTTTTTTATTATTATTTATTAAAAATAATAAGAAAATTCTAGTTATATTAATAAAATTCAGCTTTTTATAAAATTATTATTCTTATAATAAAAAATATATATAAAAAAATATAATTACTGCTCTGTTTTAGCTATATATTTTAATTATATTATAAAATACTAGAAAAATTATATATTAATTATTAATTAGAATATTAAGAATAAATATACTGCTTTTATTCTATTATTTCTTTTAAATTAGACTATTCTTAGATTTATAAATAAGATATAGCTTAAAGAGCTATTAACAGAATCAGAAACTAATAAATAGTTAAGAAGATTATAAATAATTAGATTATTAAAATAGAGTAGATTAAATAGATTAAATAGATTAAATAGATCAAATAAATTAAATAAATAGAATAAATAAATAAAATATATTAGATCTATATTATAATATTATAATTCTTATAGAAGATTCTGTAAAAATCTTTTATAAATCTTTTCTATAAATATCTATTTTTTATTCTAGTTTATTATATTTTAAGTAGTTTTATTTAAAAGAAGAAACTATTTTATAACTCTGGACTTTAGATATAAATTTCTATTTATTAAATTTATTAAAATAAATAAAATACAGCAGGCGTCTTAGCTATATATAATATATTAAAATATAATAGATTATATTTATATAAAGTTATATCTTAAAATAAAATAAACTGTCTTTACAGAGTTTTCTATTTTTATTTTTTATATCTATTATTTACAGAACAGCTTTAGAATTATAAATTAATTATAATTATCTAATTTATTTTTAAAAAATATTATTAAGTCTTCTTCTTCTGTTTCTCAGATTTTTATAAATTATAATAATATTTAAATTAAAATAAGTTTTTTAAGTTAGATCTTTTCTTCTCTCTTAAATCTTAAGATTATATATATTATAAGAAATCAGAAGATTATTTTATATTTAGCTTTTTAAAAAAAACTTCTTATTTTTCAGAATTAATAATAGAAGATAATCTTTTCTAAAAATTATATATAAATTAAAAAACTATTATTTTACTTTAATTAAAAAAAATTATTAATAATATAAGACAGTTTTTAGAAAGATATATTATTTTCTAATAAAATCTTTTATATTTATTATATTATATATCTTTATATCTTATAATATTCAGAAATTAAAAACTTAGAAACTAGTTTTATAAATTATTATCTCTATAAGAATTATAAGAAGAAATTATTATTAATTATATTTAAGTAAATAATTAGTCAGATACTAAGTAAAAAATTATTATAGATATTTATTTATTTTTTTAAAATAAATCTTTTTTAATTATTATCTTTCTCTAGATCTTTATAATTTATAATAAATAGGATTTTTAAAATTAAATTTTATATTTTATAATTATCTATTATCTACTATTTTAAATTATTAAATATATTTAATTTAAATAGATAATTAATCTTGCTGCTTTATCTCTTTATTAAAAATTAAATTTTTCTAATTAAATATAGATTAAAGAATATCTTATAAAATTATTTAAAGAGATATATATATAACTGCTATTAAAATTTCCGGATATTAAATAAATATTAATTATAATAGACTACTGAATCAGCTCTGATTAAAAAATATTTTTTAATTTAATTAGATACTTCTTAATAAAAGATATAGATTATTATAAGATTTTACTAGACTTTTAATTAATATCTAAATCTTATATTAATAAGAATCTAGCTATAATTATTTTATTAGTTTTATATAAATATAATTTTATTTATTAATTATTAGATATAATAATTAATAATACTAGTAATAATAATATAATATTTAGTATAATCTTAACTAAACTTTAAACTTAACTTAGTTAAAATATTTAATTTTATAATATTTTAATTAACTCTAATTTTTTAAAAATTATTTAAAATTAGTATTATATTCTCTGTCTTATTTATATAATTTAGTTTATAATTAATACTCTTCTGCAGAAACTTCAGATTAAGATTTTAAATAATATTATTAAATATATATAAAAAAATAATAATAAAAGTCTTAAAGTCTCTTTTATTATTTTAAAAATTTTTAAGAAGATATATTCTAGAAATTATCTATAAAAAATTAATATAGAATTTTTTTTTATAAAAAGCTTCTAGAAGTTTTTTATTAGCTAGTTTATTATATTAATTTTTAATTATAGATTTAGAAAATTATATAATTTATAAATATAAGTTTTTAATACTATAAGAAGTTCTTATTTATTTAATAACTTAAATCTAGCTTAATCTATTATTTTTTTTTTAATTATAAAATCTACTGGAACTTAATCTATCTTATAATTTATTAGATATTTAAATTTTATTAAATAATTAAAAGTTTTATTCAGTACTGTGAGTATAATAATATTAATTATTTTTATTTTATTATAATAAAATAAAAATAAATAAAATATTTTCTTAAGTTTCTATATTTTTTTTTTTTTTATTTTTTGTCTCTCTAAGAATAATAGATTTATTATTTATAAGATTTATAATATCTATAATAATCTCTTTAATTATCTGGATTATTTAATTAACAGATTAGAAAGAAAGCAGGTATTTTAAAAGAAGAAGATTTTTAAAAATTTATATAATATATATTAGAAGCTCTGAAAATATTATTATTATATTTATTAAATAAAAGATTATATCTATATAATTATAATTATTCTGAACTTAATATCAAAGCTTAAGAAATTTAAAAAAGATATATAACTAAATAAGAATATTGACTAATATTATAAATATTAAACTATTTTTAAGAAGATATTTTTTTTTTATTCTAATTAAAATTTAATAATTAATATACTATTAATAGTTTTTAGATTATTATTAAATCTAAATAAGATCTTTTATAGTATCTTTAAATACCGAAGATTCTTATTTATAATTAAGATATATAAAGAACTTAAGATATATTTAAATATTAAAAATATATAGCTTCTTAAGATATTTTTAATTAAATTAATATAATTCTAGATATTATAAAATATACTAATATTCTTGCTTACTAAAAGTCTTGCTATAATTAGTTTTTTATTTTTTATTAAATAGCTAGAGATTTTTTCTTAATTATAATTAATAATATTAATATTAAATATTTTTTTAATAATTCTTAAGATATCTATTATTATTACCGGAGCTGTCTTAATCCTGATATAATTAAAATAATTATACTTTAAATATATATTAATTATTTTATTATAAATAAGAAGTATTAGAATATATTTAATAATCTTAATCCAGATTTAATTATCTTTATATTTAAAAAATAAAAAAAAAATAAAATAATTACTATCTTCTATATTAATAAGAATAAAAATATAAATAATCTTAAAGATAATTTAAAAAATAGATTATTATTAAAATTAGAAGAACTAGTTTTATCTGAGTCTTTGATTATTATATATATTTAGATAGAGATAGAGATCTGGTCTTTATAATTTCTATATTATTATAATTATTATCTTAAATAATATAAAGAATAAATATTTTATATTTTTTCTTATTTCTTTTATATTAGATTCTGTAAAAATCTTTTTTAGAATATAATATATTTTTTAATATAATTAGTTAAGCAGATCAAGCAGTAGACTATATCTAAAAAATATTATTATTTTTATATTATAATTAAATATATATTATACTTTATATATTATTTATATAAGAAGAATATATATATTATAAATTAATCTATAATTATTAATCTATCTACTATATCTAATCTTTTTAATTAATAAATATAAATAGTTATAATAATAGTTATATCTTAATCTAATCTTAACTATATAATTAAAAATTTTTTATATCTTAATCTAACTATCAGATTATGGCCAGATTAAGGTTAAGATATAACAGTCAGGTTAAGCCACTCTAGTAGGTCTACTGTTCTCAGAGAGATAGAAAATAAAAAAAAAAAATATAAAAACTTAAAAAGATATTTTATCTATTTTTATTTTATTATAATAGAATAAAGATAATTAATATTATTATATTTATAATATTAAATAAAATTTTTAATTATTTAATAAAATTTAAATATCTGATAAATTATAAAATAAATTAAATTCTAATAGATTTTATAATTAAAAAAAAAATAGTAGACTAAGCCAGATTTAAGTTATTAAATAAATAAGAATTTTTTATAATATTAAAAGCTTATATTTATAAATTATATAATTTTTTAAATTTATAATTAAAAATTAATATAATAAACTAGCTAATAAAAGACTTCTAGAAACTTTTTATAAAAAAAAATTCTATATTAATTTTTTATAGATAGCTTCTAAAATATATTTTTTTAAAAATTCTTAAAATATTAAAAAAGATTTTAAGACTTTTATTATTATTTTTTTATATATATTTAATAATATTATTTAAAATCTTAATCTAAAATTTCTGCAAAAGAGTATTAATTATAAGCTAAATTATATAAATAAAACAGAGAATATAATATTAATTTTAAATAATCTTTAAAAAATCAGAGTTAACTAGAATATTATAAAATTAAATACTTTAACTAAGTTAAGTTTGAAGTTCAGCTAAGATTATATTAAATATTATATTATTATTATTAATATTATTAGTTATTATATCTAATAATTAATAAATAAGATTATATTTATATAAGACTAATAAAATAATTATAGCTAGATTCTTATTAATATAAGATTTAGATATTAATTAAAAATCTAGTAAAATCTTATAATAATTTATATTTTTTATTAAAAAATATCTAGTTAAATTAAAAAATATTTTTTAATTAAAACTAATTCAGTAATCTACTATAATTAATATTTATTTAATATTTAAGAATTTTAATAATAATTATATATATATTTCTTTAAATAATTTTATAAAATATTCTTTAATTTATATTTAATTAAAAGAACTTAATTTTCAGCAGAAAGATAAAATAATAAGATTAATTATATATTTAAATTAAATATATTTAATAATTTAAAATAATAGATAATAGATAATTATAAAATATAGAACTTAATTTTAAAAATTTTATTTATTATAAATTATAAAAATCTAGAGAAAGATAATAATTAAAAAAGATTTATCTTAAAAAAATAAATAAATATCTATAATAGCTCTTTATTTAATATCTAATTAATTATTTATTTAGATATAATTAATAATAATTTCTTTTTATAATTTTTATAAAAATAATAGCTTATAAAACTAGTTTCTAAGTTTTTAATTCTTAGATATTATAAAATTTAAAGATATATAATATAATAAATATAAAAAATTTTATTAAGAAATAATATATCTTTCTGAAAACTATCTTATATTATTAATAATTTTTTTTAATTAAAGTAAAATAATAATTTTTAAATTTATATATAATCTTTAAAAAAGATTATCTTCTGTTATTAATTCTAAAAAATAAAAAGCTTTTTTTAAAAAACTAAATATAAAATAATTTTCCGATTTTTTATAATATATATAATCTTAAGATTTAAGAAAGAAGAAAAGATCTGACTTAAAAAGCTTATTTTAGTTTAAATATTATTATAATTTATAAAAATCTAAGAAATAAAAGAAAAAAACTTAATAATATTTTTTAAAAATAAATTAAATAATTAAAATTAATTTATAATTCTAAAGCTATTTTATAAATAATAAATATAAAAAAATAAAAGCAGAAAACTCTATTTAATAAATATTAAATTAAAATAAAAACTTAATATAATAATAAAATAAGATTTAATCTCTGATTATAAATCTAATAATAAATTTAATAAATAAAAATTTATATTTAAAATCTAGAGTTATAAAATAGTCTCTTTTTTTAAATAAAGCTGCTTAAGATATAATAAACTAAAATAAAAAATAGATATTTATAAAAAAAATCTATAAAAAATTTTTATAAAATCTTTTATAAGAGCTGTAATATTATAATATAAATCTAATATATTTTATTTAGATATTCTATTTATTTATTCTATCTATTTAATCTGTTTAATTTATTTAATCTATTTAATTTATTTAATCTGCTTTATTTTAATAATCTAATTATTTATAATCTTTTTAATTATTTATTTATTTCTAATTTTATTAATAGCTCTTTAAGCTATATTTTATTTATAAATCTAAGAATAATCTGATTCAGAAAAAATAATAGAATAAAATTAATATATTTATTTCTAGTATTTTAATTAATAATTAATATATAATTTTTCTAATATTTTATAATATAATTAAGATATATAGCTAAAATAAAATAATAATTATATATTTTTATATATATTTTTTATTATAAAAATAATAATTTTATAAAAAGCTGAATTTTATTAATATAACTAGAATTTTCTTATTATTTTTAATAAATAATAATAAAAAAGATACTAATTTTTTTTTTAATTATATTTTTTTAATTTAAAAAACTTTTTTTTATATATTTTTAGATAACAGTAAAGATAATCAGATTAATAATTATTTAATTTAAATATATTTTAATTATACTAGAGCTTAAAAAAATATAGCAGATAGATCTTAATATTAAGAATAATTAAGATAATTAATTATCTGATTTTTAGCTATATCGCGATCAGATATAAAAATTTTCTTAATCTAATTATAATCTGGCGGTTAGATATAAAAATTCTAATTAATCTGATCTGACCTGGCTGTTAGCCACTCTACTTTTAATTCTGATAATAATCTATTTTCTGAATTATTTTTAAAATTATTTATATTTTTATTCTTATTAATATAGAAGATAGTAATTATTTTATTTTTTTTTTATTTCTTAGATATAAAAATAATTAAATCTAAATTAAAATTATTAAATATATTCTAATATTTCTTATTTATAATAAAATAATTAATATATATTTAAAATATAACTGCTTTAATTATATTAAAATTAAGATAATTTTAATAATAATAATAGATATCTTAAGAATTATTAAAAAGATATTTAATATTAATATTATTAATTATAATTAAGAAAAAATCTCTAGTTATTTAATAAAAAATAGAAAACTGATTATAGTAAGATTTTTAATAAATAAGAATATTAATATATTCTATAATACCTGAAATTATATTAATTTAATTAAAAATATCTTAAGAAGCTATATATTTTTAATATTTAGATATATTTTAAATTTTTTATATATTTTAACTGTAAATAAGAATCTCTAATATTTAAAAATATTATAAAAAATCTTATTCAGATCTAATAATAATCTAAAGATTATTAATAATATATTAATTATCAGATTTTAATTAAAATAGAAAAAAAATATCTTTTTAAAAATAATTTAATATTTATAATATTAATTAATATTATTATTTAGCTATATATTTTTTTTAAACTTTTTAAGTTTTAATATTAGATTTAGAATAATTATAATTATATAAATATAGTCTTCTGTCTGATAAATATAATAATAATATTTTTAAAATTTTTAATATATATTATATAAGTTCTTAAGAATTTTTTTTTTTAGAATATCTGTTTTTTTTCTAGTCTATTAATTAAGTAATCTAGATAATTAAAGAGATTATTATAAATATTATAAATTTTATAAATAATAGACCCACTGTTCTCAGAGAGATAAAAAATAAAAAAAAAAAATTTAAAAATTTAAAAAGATATTCTATCTGTTTCTATTTAATTATAATAGAATAAAAATAATTAATATTATTATATTTATAATATTAAATAAAACTTTTAATTATTTAATAGAGATTAAGTATTTAATAAATTATAAAATAGATTAAATTCTAGTAAGTTTTATAATTAAAAAAAATAATAAATTAAGTTAGATTTAAGTTATTAAATAAATAAGAATTTTTTATAATATTAAAAACTTATATTTATAAATTATATAGTTTTTTAAATTTATAATTAAGAATTAATATAATAAACTAGCTAATAGAAAACTTTTAGAAACTTTTTATAAAAAAAATTTTATATTAATCTTTTATAGACAGCTTTTAGAATATATTTTTTTAAAAATTCTTAAAATATTAAAAAAGACTTTAAAACTTTTATTATTATTTTTTATATATATTTAATAATATTATTTAAGATCTTAATCTAAAGTTTCTGTAGAAGAATATTAATTATAAGCTAAATTATATAAATAAAATAAAAAATATAATACTAATTTTAAATAATCTTTAAAAAATTAAAATTAATTAGAATATTATAAAATTAAATATTTTAATTAAGTTAAGTTTAAAATTCAGCTGAGATTATATTAAATATTATATTATTATTATTAATATTATTAGTTATTATATCTAATAATTAATAAATAAGATTATATTTATATAAGACTGATAGAATAATTATAACTAGATTTTTATTAATATAAAATTTAGATATTAATTAAAAATCTAGTAAAATCTTATAATAATTTATATTTTTTATTAAAAAATATTTAATTAAATTAAAAAATATTTTCTGATTAAAGCTGATCTAGTAATCTATTATAATTAATATTTATTTAATATTTAAGAATTTTAATAACAGCTGTCAGCTATATATATATTTTTTTAAATAGTTTTATAAAATATTCTTTAATTTATATTTAATTAAAAAAACTTAATTTTTAGCAGATAAATAAAATAATAAAATTAATTATTTATTTAAATTAAATATATTTAATAGTTCAGAATAATAAATAATAAATAATTATAAAATATAAAACTTAATTTTAAAAATCCTGTTTATTATAAATTATAAAGATCTAGAGAAAGATAATAATTAAAAAAGATTTATTTTAAAAAAATAAATAAATATCTATAATAATTCTTTACTCAGTATCTAATTAATTATTTATTTAAATATAATTAATAATAATTTCTTTTTATAATTTTTATAAAAATAATAATTTATATAACTAGTTTCTAAGTTTTTAATTCTTAAATATTATAAAATATAAAGATATATAATATAATAAATATAAAAAATTTTATTAAAAATAATATATCTTTCTAAAAACTATTCTATATTATTAATAATTTTTTTTAATTAAAATAAAATAACAGTTTTTTAGTTTATATATAATCTTTAAAAAAGATTATCTTTTATTATTAATTCTAGAAAATAAAGAGTTTTTTTTAAAAAGCTAAATATAAAATAATTTTTTAATTTTTTATAATATATATAATCTTAAGATTTAAAAAAGAAGAAAAAATCTGATTTAAAAAGTTTATCTTAATTTAAATATTATTATAATTTATAAAAATCTAAGAAATAAAAAAAAAGATTTAATAATATTCTTTAAAAATAAATTAAATAATTATAATTAACTTATAATTCTGAAATTATTTTATAAATAATATATATAAAAAAATAAAAACAGAAAACTTTATAAAAATAATTTATTTTATTTTAAAATATAATTTTATATAAATATAATTTATTATATTTTAATATATAGCTAAGATATTTATTATATTTTATTTATTTTAATAAATTTAATAAGCAGAAATTTATATCTAAAATCTAAAATTATAAAATAATCTTTTTTTTAAATAGAGCTGCTTAAAATATAATAAACTAGAATAAAAAATAAATATTTATAAAAAAAATCTATAAAAAACTTTTATAAGATTTTTTATAAAAGCTATAATATTATAGTACAGATCTAGTATATTTTATTTATTTATTTTATTTATTTAATCTATTTAATCTATTTAATTTATTTAATCTATTTAATTTATTTAATTTATTTAATTTATTTAATCTGCTTTATTCTAATAATCTAATTATTTATAATCTTTTTAATTATCTACTAGTTTCTAATTTTATTAATAGCTTTTTAAGCTATATCTTATTTATAAATCTAAGAATAGTCTGATTTAGAAGAAATAGTAGAATAAAAATAATATATTTATTCTTAATATTTTAATTAATAATTAATATATAGTTTTTCTAGTATTTTATAATATAATTAAGATATATAGCTAAAATAAAATAGTAATTATATATTTTTATATATATTTTTTATTATAAAAATAATAATTTTATAAAAAGCTGAATTTTATTAATATAACTAGAATTTTCTTATTATTTTTAATAAATAATAATAAAGAAAATACTAATTTCTTTTTTAATTATATTTTTTTAATTTAAAAAGCTTCTTTTTATATATTTTTAGATAATAATAAAGATAGCTAGATTAATAATTATTTAATCTAAATATATCTTAATTATATTAAAGCTTAAAAAAATATAATAAATAGATCTTAATATTAAAAATAATTAAAATAATTAATTACTCAGTTTTTAGCTATATTATAATCAGATATAAAAATTTTCTTAATCTAATCATAATCTGGCAGTTAGATATAAAAATTCTAATTAACCTGACCTGACCTGGCTGTTAGCCACTCTAATATCTGCTGATTAGAAAGATCAGATATAGTAGATAAATTAATAATTATAGATTAATTTATAATATATATATTCTTTTTATATAAATAATATATAAAATATAATATATATTTAATTATAATATAAATATAATAATATTTTTTAAATATAGTCTATTACTTAATCTATTTAATTAATTATTTTAAAAAATATACTATATTCTAAAAAAAACTTTTATAAAATCTAATATAGAAGAAATAAAAAAAATATAAAATATTTATTTTTTATATTATCTAAAATAATAATTATAATAATATAAAAATTATAAAGATTAGATCTCTATCTTTATCTAAATATATATAATAATTAAAGACTTAGATAAAACTAGTTTTTTTAATTTTAATAATAATTTATTTTTTAAATTATTTTTAAAATTATCTATATTCTTATTTTTATTAATATAAAAAATAATAATTATTTTATTCTTTTTTTATTTTTTAAATATAAAGATAATTAAATCTAGATTAAGATTATTAAATATATTTTAATATTTCTTACTTATAATAAAATAATTAATATATATTTAAAATATAATTATTTTAATTATATTAGAATTAAGACAGCTTTAGTAATAATAATAAATATTCTAAGAATTATTAAAAAATATTTAATATTAATATTATTAATTATAATCAAGAAAAAATCTCTAATTATTTAATAAAAAATAAAAAACTAATTATAGCAGAACTTTTAATAAGTAAGAATATTAATATATTTTATAATATCTAAAATTATATTAATTTAATTAAAAATATCTTAAGAAGCTATATATCTTTAATATCTAGATATATCTTAAATTCTTTATATATCTTAATTATAAATAAAAATCTTTAATATTTAAAGATATTATAAAAAATCTTATCCAGATCTAATAATAATTTAAAAATTATTAATAATATATTAATTATTAGATTTTAACTAAAATAAAAAAAAATATTTTTTTAAAAATAGTTTAATATTTATAATATTAGTTAATATTATTATCTAGCTATATATCTTTCTTAAACTTTTTAAATTTTAATATTAGATTTAGAATAATTATAATTATATAAATATAATCTTCTGTTTAATAAATATAATAATAATATTTTTAAAGTTTTTAATATATATTATATAAATTCTTAAGAATTTTTTTTTTTTAGAATATCTATTTTTTTCTAGTCTGTTAATTAAGTAATCTAGATAATTAAAAAGATTATTATAAATATTATAAATTTTATAAATAATAAATCTATTATTTTTAGAAAGATAGAAAATAAAAAAAAAATATATATAAAAATTTAAAAAATATTCTATTTATTTCTATTTAATTATAATAGAATAAAGATAATTAATATTATTATATTTATAATATTAAATAAAACTTTTAATTACTTAACAGAGATTAAGTATCTAATAAATTATAAAATAAATTAAATTCTAATAGATTTTATAATTAAAAAAAAATAATAAATTAAGCTAGATTTAAATTATTAAATATAGAGTGGCTTAACCTGACTATTATATCTTAACCTTAATCTGGCCATAATCTGACAGTCAGATTAAGATATAAAAAATTTTTAATTATATAATTAAGATTAGATTAAGATATAACTATTATTATAATTATTTATATCTATTAATTAAAAAAAATCAGATATAGCAGATAGATTAATAACTATAAATTAATTTATAATATATATATTCTTCTTATATAGATAATATATAAAGTATAATATATATTTAATTATAATATAAATATAATAATATTCTTTAGATAAAATCTATTACTTGATCTACTTAATTAATTATCTTAAGAAATATATTATATTCTAAAAAAGACTTTTATAGAATTTAATATAAAAAAATAAAAAAAAATATAAAATATTTATTTTTTATACTATCCGGGATAATAATTATAATAATATAGAAATTATAAAAATCAGATTTTTATTTTTATCTAAATATATATAATAATCAAAGACTTAAATAAGACTAGTTCTTTTAATTTTAATAATAATCTATTTTTTAAATTATCTTTAAGATTATCTATATTTTTATTCTTATTAATATAGAAAATAGTAATTATCTTATTTTTTTTTTATTTTTTAGATATAAAAATAATTAAATCTAGATTAAGATTATCAAATATATTCTGATATTTTTTATTTATAATAAAATAATTAATATATATTTAAAATATAATTATTTTAATTATATTAGAATTAAGATAGCTTCAGCGATAGTAATAAATATCTTAAGAATTATTAAAAAAATATTTAATATTAATATTATTAATTATAATTAAAAGAAAATCTCTAGTTATTTAATAGAGAATAAAAAACTAATTATAATAAAATTTTTAATAAGTAAGAATATTAATATACTCTATAATATCTAGAATTATATTAGTTTAATTAAAGATATCTTAAGAAGCTATATATTTTTAATATCTAGATATATCTTAAGTTTTTTATATATCTTAACTATAGATAAGAGTCTCTGATATTTAAAAATATTATAAAAGATTTTATTCAGATCTAATAATAATCTAGATTCCAGAGATTATTAATAATATATTAATTATTAAATTTTAACTAGAATAGAAAGAGAATATCTTCTTAAAGATAATTTAATATTTATAATATTAATTAATATTATTATTTAGCTATATATCTTTCTTAAATCTTTTAAGCTTTGATATTAGATTTAGAATAGTTATAATTATATAGATATAGCTTTCTGTTTAATAAATATAATAATAATATTTTTAAAGCTTTTAATATATATTATACAAGCTTTTAAGAATCTTTTTTTTTTCAGAATATCTATTTTCTTTTTAGTTTATTAATTAAATAATCTAAATAATCAAAGAGATTATTATAAATATTATAAATTTTATAAATAGTAGATTTACTATTCTTAAAAAAATAAAAAATAAAAAAAAAAAAGAAATATAAAAGCTTAAGAAGATATTTTATCTATTTTTATTTAATTATAATAAAATAAAAATAATTAATATTATTATATTTATAATATTAAATAAAATTTTTAATTGTTTAACAGAGATTAAATATCTGATAAATTATAAAATAAATTAAGTTTTAGTAGATTTTATAATTAAAAAAAAGATAATAAACTAAGCCAGATTTAAATTATTAAATAAATAAGAACTTTTTATAATATTAAGAGCTTATATTTATAAATTATATAATTTTCTAAATCTATAATTAAGAATTAGTATAATAAATTAACTAATAAAAGATTTCTAAAAACTTTTTATAAAAAAAGATTCTATATTAATCTTTTATAGATAGCTTTTAGAATATATTTTTTTAAAAATTTTTAAAATATTAAAAAAGACTTTAAGACTTTTATTATTATTTTTTTATATATATTTAATAATATTATTTAAGATTTTAATCTAAAGTTTCTGCAGAAGAGTATTATTAATTATAAGCTAAATTATATAAATAAGACAGAAAATATAATACTAGCTTTAAATAATCTTTAAAAAATTAAAATTAATTAAAATATTATAAAACTAAATACTCTAACTAAGTTAAGTTCAGAGTTTAGTTAAGATTATATTAAATATTATATTATTATTACTAGTATTATTAGTTATTATATTTAATAATTAATAGATAAGATTATATTTATATAAAATTAATAAAATAATTATAGCTAGATTCTTATTAATATAAGATTTAGATATTAATTAAAAATCTAGTAAAATTTTATAATAATTTATATTTTCTAATTAAGACTGATTCAGCAGTCTATTATAATTAATATTTATTTAATATTCAGGAATTTTAATAGCAGCTATATATATATCTTTTTAAATAATTTTATAAGATATTTTTTAATTTATATTTAATTAGAAGAACTTAATTTTTAATAAAAAAATAAAATAATAAAATTAATTATTTATTTAAATTAAATATACTTAATAGTTCAAAACAGTAGATAATAAATAATTATAAAATATAAAATTTAATTCTAAAAATTCTGTTTATTATAAATTATAAAGATCTAGAGAAAAATAAAAATTAAAAAAGATTTATTTTAAAAAAATAGATAAATATCTATAATAATTTTTTACTTAGTATCTGATTAATTATTTATTTAGATATAATTAATAATAATTTTTTTTATAATTCTTATAGAGATAATAGCTTATAGAATTAATTTCTAAGTTTTTAATTTTTAAATATTATAAAATATAAAAATATATAATATAATAAATATAAAAGATTTTATTAAAAAATAATATATTTTTTTAAAAGCTGTTTTATATTATTAATAATTTTTTTTAATTAAAATAAA
Source organism: Aspergillus heteromorphus CBS 117.55 (assembly GCF_003184545.1). Classification (NCBI taxonomy): domain Eukaryota; kingdom Fungi; phylum Ascomycota; class Eurotiomycetes; order Eurotiales; family Aspergillaceae; genus Aspergillus; species Aspergillus heteromorphus. Next base: position 125,374 of record NW_020290458.1, read on the forward strand.
ATAATAGTTTTTTAGCTCATATATAATTTTTAAAAAAAATTATTTTTTATTATTAATTCTAAAAAATAAAAAGCTTTTTTTAAAAAACTAAATATAAGATAATCTTCTAATTCTTTATAATATATATAATCTTAAGATTTAAAAAAGAAGAAAAGATCTGACTTAAAAAGTTTATTTTAATTTAGATATTATTATAATTTATAAAGATTTAAGAAATAAAAGAAAAAAACTTAATAATATTCTCTAAAAATAAATTAAATAATTATAATTAATTTATAATTCTGAAGCTGTTCTATAAATAATAAATATAAAAAAATAAAAACAGAAAACTCTGTAAAAATAATTTATTTTATTTTAAAATATAATTTTATATAAATATAATCTATTATATTTTAATATATAGCTAAGATATCTGTTATATTTTATTTATTTTAATAAATTTAATAAATAGAAATTTATATCTAAAATCTAGAGTTATAAAATAGTTTTTTTTTTAAATAAAGCTGCTTAAAATATAATAGACTAGAATAAAAAATAGATATTTATAAAAAAGATCTATAAAAAAGTTTTATAAAATTTTTTATAAGAGCTGTAGTATTATAATATAAATCTAATATATTTTATTTATTTATTTTATTTATTTAATCTATTTAATCTATTTAATCTGTTTAATTTATTTAATTTATTTTATTTTAATAATCTAATTATTTATAATCTTCTTAACTATCTACTAGTTTCTGATTTTATTAATAGCTTTTCAAGCTATATTTTATCTATAAATCTAAGAATAGTCTAATTCAGAAAAAATAATAGAATAGAAATAATATATTTATTCTTAATATTTTAATTAATAATTAATATATAATTTTTCTAATATTCTATAATATAATTAAAATATATAGCTAAAATAGAATAGTAATTATATATTTTTATATATATTTTTTATTATAAGAATAATAATTTTATAAAAAGCTGAATTTTATTAATATAACTAGAATTTTCTTATTATTTTTAATAAATAATAATAAAGAAGATATTAATTTTTTTTTTAATTATATTTTTTTAATTTAAAAAGCTTTTTTTTATATATTTTTAGACAACAGTAAAAATAGTTAGATTAATAATTATTTAATCTAAGTATATCTTAATTATACTAAAGCTTAAAAAAATATAGTAAATAAATCTTAATATTAAGAATAATTAAAATAATTAATTATCTGATTTTTAATTATATTATAATCAGATATAAAAATTTTCTTAATCTAATTATAATCTGGCGATTAGATATAAAAATTCTAATTAACCTGACCTGATCTGGCTGTTAGCCACTCTAATTAAATAAATAAAAATTTTTTATAATATTAAAAGTTTATATTTATAAATTATATAATTTTTTAAATTTATAATTAAGAATTAATATAATAAACTAGCTAATAAAAAATTTTTAGAAATTTTTTATAAAAAAAAATTTTATATTAATCTTTTATAAATAGCTTTTAGAATATATTTTTTTAAAAATTTTTAAAATATTAAAAAATTTTTTTAAAATATTAAAAAAAATTTTAAAATTTTTATTATTATTTTTTTATATATATTTAATAATATTATTTAAGATTTTAATCTAAAGTTTCTATAGAAGAATATTAATTATAAGCTAAATTATATAAATAAAATAAAAAATATAATATTAATTTTAAATAATCTTTAAAATATCAGAATTAATTAAAATATTATAAAATTAAATATTTTAATTAAGTTAAATTCAGAGTTTAGCTAAGATTATATTAAATATTATATTATTATTATTAATATTATTAATTATTGTCAATAATATGGGCAGACTGGCCAGTTTGCTGCCTAAGGCTCGCTAGTTTGCGGCCTCAGGCCAGTTAGCTGTCTTAGATTATTAGTTAGCAGACTAATAATTTCAAGTTCTATCTATTCCGCAGCAGAACAAGAGACTAATTATTCTAGTCTTTATTTAATTACTAATTCTATTATTCTTAATCCTGTTTTATTTATATAATTTTTATATAATTTTTATATAATTTTATATATTTTTATATATTTTTAATAGCTAATTGGCTATAAATATAAATAAAAAAACTTTTTAATTTTTAATCAGTTTTTTAACAAGTTTTAATCAAGTTAAATCAGTTTTTAGTCTTTTTTTTATTTATTTAATTTTTAATTTTTTTTATTATTTTTTTTATCTTTCTCTTATCTTTCTTTTATCTTTATCTTACTTTTATCTTATTTTTGTATCTAATTTATATAAGAAAGTAAGAGTTTAGTAAAGTCTTTCTAAAAAATTAGAAAAAAGTTCTTACTTAGTTATCTAATCTCTGATTTTTCTTATTTTTTTACTTCTCTTATCTTTCTCTTATTTTCACCTCACTTTTGCATCTAATTTATATAAGAAAGTGAAAGTTCTTACTTCTTAAGAAAAGTTCTTAGTTATAAGCCTGGTTATACCCTTATATTAATTCTTTATCAATATCTCTAAGACTCTTTATATTCTTTTGTTCCTTTTATTTTTACTTTATCTCTGACTTAAAATTTATATAAGAAATTATAGAACTTTTAAGTAAAAAGTAAGATCTATCTAAATTCTCAAATTCTTTTGACTATTTCTTTATTATATCTTAAAATTAGTAATTTAAGAAAGTTTTTATTATTCTTAATAATTAATCTGATTAGTTTCTTTGAATTAATCAAATTTAATTATTTATTATTAATAAGAATATCTAGAAATATATAAATCTAGATTTATCTAAGAAATCTAATTATTTTATCAAGCCAGTTACTATATTTATTTCAGGCTTTAATTATTATATTATTTTAATAGTAAATCTCAGTGAATCAGACCGTCTTCTATATTAGAAAATTATAAATTAATTTAATTATTAATTTAAGAAATAGAAGAAAATTATCTCTGAACTAGTTTTTTTAAATTTATTAATAAATTTTATATTAAGTAAGCAAAATTAATATACTATATTTAATTTAAAAAGATTCTATTAAATTTTATAAGTTTTAAAGAAGAGAATTATCCCTACTAATTAATTCTATATAAAAAAAGTTATTAATAAATATTACAAGCTGTAATTCTCAGAAATAAAGAGTTCTATTAAAAATTATATAACTTAATAAGAGCTTGTTTATTTAGAAATAATAAAGCTAAAATTAAGTAAGATTACTAGTTTTATTTAAATAATCTATAATTTTCTTAAATTAGTTCAGAAAATAATAAGCAATTTTATAATAATTTAGTAATTAAAATTAATTAATAATAAGAATAATCAGAAAGAACTATCTAAGTTTCTTGAGATAATATAAAAAGTATATAATTAAATTTATTTAAATTCTTAAATTAGATAATCTATTAAGCTAGTTAATAATAATAATAACAGAATTAGTTATATCTTCTTTTAAGATCTTTTAGATAATCTTAAATTAATTATTTCAACAACTGTTTTAATAACTAAGTTAAAATAAACTTCTTAAAATAATAAAATATTAATAAAAAAATAAAGATTTAAGAATCAGCCCTGTCTATATAAATCAGATAAGAATAATAAATTTTATAATTTTAATAATTATTTCTATATTAATAAGAAACTAAGAGATTTTAAATAAAAGTCTGAGATTAAAATCTTAAACTACTTTAGAGATATTTTTAAAAATAGTTCTAAACTAAGATATTTCTTTGAACAATACTATCAGGCTTATTAAATATTATCTTTATTTAATAAGAATAACAAAGTAATTATTAAGATAGAAAAGATCTTTTTAGTAATAAGTTAATAAACTGCTTATTTAAAATAATTATTAATATTTTATTTATCTTAATAAACTTTTAATACTGCTTCAGATAATTATATCTATAATTTCTTAAATTTCTTTATTAATTATACTTTTATTATAAATAAAAGTGAATTAGTAAGAATAGAAGATACTATTTTAATTATTTAAGATTATAAAATAATTATTTTTTATTCTACTTACTTAAATAGAAAAGATCTATATTTTAAACTTAAAGAAGTAATCTATATTTTTTAATTTTATATAAATATTCTCTCAGCTGTAAAAGCTGATAAAAAGAGATTATTTCTAAATAAAAAAGATAGATTTCTTAAACAAGCAGATAAAACTTTATTATATTAAATTAAGAAAATCAAAAAAATATATTATATTTAATAAAAATAAAAATCTAGTTCTGCTATAATTATTACTACTAAATTAAATTAATTAGTTATTAAAATAAATTAGTTAACTATCTCAGACTTACTAGTTCGCGGTCTTAAGCTAATTAAACTCTCAGAATATTAATATATAATATCTAAAATAGTTAAAAAATAATATAAAAAATTAAAGTATTCTGATAAAAAAGTTCTAAATTATTTAAGTAATTTAATTCAGAGAATTAATATTACTAATTTATTAAAACAGACTAGCTCAGATAAGCTAAGTTAAAATAAAAAATATTTTATATATAAAATTAGCTAATCAGAAAAATAAATTTTAAAATAAAAATTTAAAAAAGAAAGTCAGATATTTAAATTAATTTATTAGAACTTGATTTATATAATAAATAAAATTAATAAATAAAGATATATTAGTTATCTTTATTATTTCTATTTAAAATTTTATCTAGAGCAAGCCCTAACTTCTAAATCAAATATTTTAGAATTAATTATTAATATAATTTAATTAATTATTAATTAGTTTAAGATAATATTCAAGAGATTTTATTCTAATTAGAACTAGAATCTTAATATTTTTCTAATCTGAGCTAGTATCAAAGATCTATTAATTAATTATTTATTAGTTTATCAGCCAGAGTAAAATCTATATATAAAAAGATCTAAAGTCTTAATTACTTCTAAAATAAGAAGTTTATTAATTAATTCAGGGCTCTCTATATTTTTATAATCTAAAATAATAGATTCGGCTATTTTTATTCTAAATAGAATATCAAATAAATAACTAAATTAAAAAATATTATATAAAACTATCTAGAAAAGTCTTTTATAGTTATTTAAAAAATTAGATATTTTCTGTTTAAGAAAATATAAATTATATATTTATACTTAAATTAGTAACTTATTTAAAAAAAATAAACTAGAATTCAAAGCTTTAATTAATTATCTAATTAATTATTAAATAACTAATATTTGACAGATCTAGATATCTATTCTTAAAAGAATAATTTCAGCTTGTGATATTATTTTTAATAAAAATTTTAATTATAAATAATATACTAAATTAGAAAATCTATTAATAAAATAAAAAATAACTGAATTAGTTAATTCTATTTAGTTAGAATAATCAGATATCTCTATTTCTAAAGAATCTAAAAAATCTAATACAGATAAAAATCTTTCTAATTTAGAAATATTAAAACAAATATCTGAATCTTTATCAGATAATTAATCAAAACAAGATTAATTAATAATCTTAGATTAGTTAACTGCTGAACCAAGCCAGTTGATAGTCTCAAATAATTAATTAAATATCTTATAAAATAATAATATAATTATAGAGAATTTACTATCTTTACTGTCTGATCTATCTTCTTTATTATCTTAGATTCTTATTAATAATTTAAATATTAATAAGCTAATTAATAAAACTAAGTTCTTAGATATTAAATTAATCAGAGATCTGAAATAGATCTGCTTAGAATTATCTAATTCTAATTCTAAAAGAACTAGACTTACTCTTCAAATTATTTAAATAATAATTAATTATATTAATAAAAATAAAATTCTCTATATTAATTTCTTATTACTTTTATCTCTGTCTATTAACTGATAAGAAATAAAAAATCATATATTTTCAAACTAATTTACTCAGGCTGCCAAAATTAAAATTAATTAATTAAAAGCTCTAAATACTTAGAAAATATATTTAATTTATAAAACTAATAAAACTAAAATATTACTATTAAAATAAATATTTTTATATAAATTTAATAAAACTAATCACCTGACTGATTTCAAAGTCTGAATTTATATTAAAAATAATTTACAGATATTTAATTAATTAAAAACATATACTAGTATTCTTGCAGTCAGATTTATATAGATTTTTTTAACTCTAATTACTATATTTAACCTAGAAATTAATTAATTAAATATAATTATTATCTTTTTTAATAATCTTATTAAGAAGAAAATCTATATAGATTTAATTTCTGAATTAGAAAACAAATAAACAGTTTTTCTATTATAAAAAGCTTTATATAAATTAAGATATTTATTATTTTTTTAATAAAATATCCTAAAACAGAGACTAATAGCCCTAAAACTTAAGTTTATTCAAAAAGATTAATATATCTTTATTAATAAATTTATAATTTTAATAATTTTTATAAATAATATAATTTATATATTTTATAAATTAAATTATTAAAAATTTAATAAATTCAAGCAAGAATTAATAACATCATTTAAATTCAAAGATCTTAAAAAGATTAATTTATTTCTTAATATTTAAATCTTATATAATCGTCCAAATAGAAAGTTGTGGATTCAACAATCAAACTATATTAATAAGATTAGAGTGGCTAACAGCCAGGTCAGGTCAGGTTAATTAGAATTTTTATATCTAACTGCTAGATTATAATCAGATTAAGAAAATTTTTATATCTAACCGCGGTATAATTAAAAACCGGGTGATTAATTATCTTAATTATTCTTAATATTAAGATCTACTTACTATATCTTTTTAAGCTCTAATATAATTAAGATATATCTAGATTAAATAATTATTAATCTGGCTATTTTTATTATTATCTAAAAATATATAAAAAGAAGCTTTTTAGATTAAAAAAATATAATTAAAAAAGAAATTAGTATTTTCTTTATTATTATCTATCAGAAATAATAAGAAAATCCTAGTTATATTAATAAAATTCAGTTTTTTATAAAATTATTATTCTTATAGTAAGAAATATATATAAAAATATATAATTATTATTTTATTTTAGCTGTATATCTTAATTATATTATAAAATATTAGAAAAACTATATATTAATTATTAATTAGAATATTAAAAATAAATATATTATTTTTATTCTATTATTTCTTCTGAATCAGACTATTCTTAGATTTATAAATAAAATATAGCTTAAAAAGCTATTAACAGAATTAGAAACAGACAGATAGTTAAAAAGATTACAGATAATCAGATTATTAGAATAAAGTAGATTAAACAGATTAAACAGATTAAATAAATTAAATAGATTAAATAAATAGAACAGATAAATAAAATATCTAGATAGAATATATTAAATCTGTATTATAATATTATAGCTCTTATAAAAGATTCTATAAAAATTTTTTATAAATTTTTTTTATAAATATCTACTTTCTATTCTAGTCTATTATATCTTAAATAATTTTATTTAAGAAAAGAGACTATTTTATAACTCTAAGTTTTAAATATAAATTTCTGCTTACTAGATCTACTGTCAGATTTATAATCAAAGACTAAATCCTATTCTATTATTATATTAAGTCTTTATTCTAATCTAATATTTATTAAACAGAGTTTTCTGCTTTTATTTTTCTATATCTATTATTTATAGAATAGTTTTAGAATTATAAGTTAATTATAGTTATCTGATTTATTTTTAAAGAATATTATCAAGTCTTTTTCTTCTGTTTCTCAGATCTTTATAAATTATAATAATACTTAAACTAAGATAAGCTTCTTAAGTTAGATCTTTTCTTTTTCTTCAAATCTCAAGATTATATATATTGCAAAGAATCGGAAGATTGTCTTATATTTAGCTCTTATTAAAACATGCGAAGAACTTAAGATATATCTAGATATTAAAAATATATAGCTTCTTAAGATATCTTTAATTAAACTAATATAATTTTAGATACTACAGAGTATACTGATATTCTTATTTATTAAAAATTCTGCTATAATTAGTTTTCTATTCTTTATTAGATAGCTAGAGATTTTCTCTTGATTATAATTAATAATATTAATATTAAATATCTTTTTAATAGTTCTTAAGATATCTGCTATTATTACCGGAGCTGTCTTAATTCTGATATAATTAAAATAGTTATATTTTAAATATATATTAATTATTTTATTATAAATAAAAAATATCAGAATATACTTAATAATCTTAATCTAGATTTAATTATTTTTATATTTAAGAAGCAAGAGAAAAATAAGATAATTATTATTTTTTATATTAGTAAAAATAAGAATATAGATAATCTTAAAGATAATTCAGAAAATAGATTATTATTAGAATTAGAAGAATTAGTTTTATCTAAGTCTTTAATTATTATATATACTCAGATAGAGATAGAGACTTGGTCTTTATAATTTTTATATTATTATAATTACTGTTCTAAACAGTATAAAGAATAAATATTTTATATTTTTTTTTATTTTTTTTATATTAGATTTTATAAAAATCTTTTCTAGAGTATAGTATATCTTTTAAGATAATTAGTTAAATAGATTAAATAGTAGACTATATTTAAAAAATATTATTATATCTATACTATAATTAAATATATATTATACTTTATATATTATCTATATAAGAAGAATATATATATTATAAATTAATCTATAATTATTAATTTATCTATTATATCTAATCTTTCTAATTAATAGATATAAATAATTATAGTAATAGTTATATCTTAACCTAATCTTAACTATATAATTAAAAATTTTTTATATCTTAATCTGATCATCAGGTTATGGCCAGGTTAAGGTTAAGATATAATAGTCAGGTTAAGCCACTCTAATTAAGATCGCGCTAGCTTAATAGAATATATTATTTATTTATTTAATAATTCTATTAATTAACTAAGCAAGAAACAGTATTATATAACTCTTTTAATTATTAAAGCTGAATTATTAGTCCTAACTGCTGCAGCCAAGTAACTTCTTTAATAAAGAAGATTTTTTAAATAAATAGAATTTAGTCCTAATCAATACTTCTCTATATTATATAATAATCATCAAACAGTCAAAATTCTTACTAATAAGAATTTCCTCTTTTAGACTAGTCTGAAATATATTAATATTACTAATTATTAACTAAGACAAAAAGTTCTGAATAAAATAATTAATATTTAATAGATATCTATTAATAAAATACAAGCAGATAGCCTGATTAAGCAGTTTCTTAATCAGAAATATACTTAATTTATCAAATAGTTAAATATAATAATTTATTAAATTCTATTATTATTATTTCCTATTTTAGTAATTTGTTTACTTCAGTTTTGCTGATATTTTATCTTATTAAAACTGCAGGGGTGTGTTAATAATATAGACAGACTGGCCAGTTTGCTGTCTAAGACTTATTAATTAGCTGCCTAAGACTTGCCAGTTTACAGCCTCAGGCTAGTTAACTATCTTAAGCTATCAGTTAACAGACTGATAATTCCAAGTTCTGTCTATTCTGCAGTAAAATAAGAGACTGATTATTCTAGTTTTTATTTAATTATTAATTCTATTATTCTCAGCCCTATTTTATTTATATAATTTTTATATAATTTTTATATAATTTTATATATTTTTATATGCTTTTAATAGTTAATTGACTATAAATATAAATAAAAAGATCTCTTAATTTTTAATTAGTTTTTTAATAAGTTTTAATTAAGTTAAATTAGCTTTTAGTCTTTTTTTTATTTATCTAATCTTTAATTTTTCTTATTATTTCTTTTATCTTTCTTTTATCTTTCTTTTATCTTTATTTTATTTTTATCTTATTTTTATACTTAATTTATATAAGAAAGTAAGAGTTTAGTAAAGTTTTTCTAAGAGATTAGAGAAAAGTTCTTACTTAGTTATTTAATCTCTAATTCTTTTTATTTTTTTACTTCTCTTATCTTTCTCTTACTTTCACCTCACTTTTGCACCTAATTTATATGAGAAAGTGAAAGTTCTTACTTCTTAAGAAAAGTTCTTAATTATTATATCTAATAATTAATAAATAAGATTATATTTATATAAGACTAATAAAATAATTATAGCTAGATTTTTATTAATATAAAATTTAAATATTAATTAAAAATTTAGTAAAATCTTATAATAATCTATATTTTTTATTAAGAAATATTTAATTAAATTAAAAAATATTTTTTAATTAGAACTAATTCAGCAGTCTATTATAATTAATCTTTATTTAATATTTAAAAACTTTAATAACAGCTGTATATATATACTTTTAAATAATTTTATAAAATATTTTTTAATTTATATTTAATTAAGAGAATTTAATTTTTAATAAAAAAATAAAATAGTAAAATTAATTATTTATTTAAATTAAATATATTTAATAGTTTGAAATAATAAGTAATAAATAATTATAAAATATAAAACTTAATTTTAAAAATTCTGTTTATTATAAATTATAAAGATCTAAAAAAAAATAATAATTAAAAAAGATTTATTTTAAAAAAATAAATAAATATTTATAATAATTCTTTATTTAATATTTAATTAATTATTTATTTAGATATAATTAATAATAATTTTTTTTTATAATTCTTACAGAGATAATAATTTATAGAACTAGTTTTTAAATTTTTAATTTCTAGATATTATAAAATATAAAAATATATAATATAATAAATATAAGAGATTTTATTAAAAAATAATATATTTTTTAAAAATTATTTTATATTATTAATAATTTTTTTTAATTAAAATAAAATAATAATTTTTTAAGTTATATATAATTTTTAGAAAAAATTATCTTTTATTATTAATTCTAAAAAATAAAAAGCTTTTTTTAAAAAACTAAATATAAAATAATTTTTTAATTTTTTATAATATATATAATCTTAAAATTTAGAGAAGAAGAAAAAATCTGATTTAAAAAGCTTATCTTAATTTAGATATTATTATAATTTATAAAAATCTAAGAAATAAAAGAAAAAACTTAATAATATTTTTTAAAAATAAATTAAATAATTATAATTAATTTATAATTCTAAAGCTATTTTATAAATAATAAATATAAAAAATAAAAATAAAAAATTCTATAAAATAATTTATTTTATTTTAAATATAATTTTATATAAATATAATTTATTTTATTTTAAAATATAATTTTATATAAATATAATTTATTATATTTTAATATATAACTAAAATATTTATTATATTTTATTTATTTTAATAAATCTAATAAGCAGAAATTTATATCTAAAATCTAAAATTATAGAATAATTTCTTTTTTTAAATAAAGCTATTTAAAATATAATAAACTAGAATAAAAAATAGATATTTATAAAAAAAATTTATAAAAGATTTTTATAAATCTTTTATAAAAATTATAATATTGTAATATAGATCTAGTATATTTTATTTATTTATTTTATTTATTTAATTTATTTAATCTATTTAATTTATTTAATTTATTTAATCTATTTAATCTGCTCTATTCTAATAATTTAATTATTTATAATTTTTTAATTATTTATTAGTTTTTATTTCTATTAATAGCTCTTTGAGCTATATTTTATTTATAAATCTAAAATAGTCTGATTCAGAAAAAATAATAGAATAAAAATAATATATTTATTTTAGTATTTTAATTAATAATTAATATATAGTTTTTTTAATATTTTATATAATATAATTAAAATATATAATTAAAATAAAGCAGTAATTATATATTTTTATATATATTTTTTATTATAAGAATAATAATTTTATAAAAAATTAAATTTTATTAATATAACTAAGATTTTCTTATTATTTCTAATAAAGAATAATAAAAAAAATACTGATTTTTTTTTTAATTATATTTTTTTAATTTAAAAAGCTTCTTTTTATATATTTTTAAATAATAATAAAAATAGCTAGATTAATAATTATTTAATATAAATATATCTTAATTATATTAAAGCTTAAAAAATATAATAAATAAATCTTAATATTAAAAATAATTAAAATAATTAACTATTTAGTTTTTAGTTATATTATAATTAGATATAAAGATTTTCTTAATCTAATTATAATCTGATGATTAGATATAAAAATTTTCTTAATCTAATTATAATCTGATGATTAGATATAAAAATTCTAATTAATCTAATCTGACCTGGCTGTTAGCCACTCTACTAGAATTTAATAATAAATTAAGATTTTTAATTAAATAATAAAATAAAATAAATTATATAGTCTTTTTTATATATTAAAAATATATAATAATTACAGCTATAATATTAGCTGTAATATTATGAAAAATTAGATATTTTATTTTATTAAATAATTATTAATTATTAATATAATATCACAGTTCTTATTCTTTAATAAATAAAATAATTATTTATTTATTATTTTATATAATAATATTAATTTAATTAATAGTATTCTTAAACTAGTAGTTTATAAATATAAACTCTTTTAAAATATTTAAAAAAGAATTTATTATAAATAAATTAAATTAAATTAGTTTTTAGTTTTTTATAATTAAAAATTTATAAATAATTTTCATAATATAATAAACTTTCTTTTTTTATATATAAGATTAAAAAAATATCTAAATATTAATTTTTATTAATTATTAATATTTTTGGAATATTCTATATATTTTTTTTATATATATTATATAAATTGTTTTAGATTTTAGACAATAATTATAAATCTAGCTTATTTCAAAAAATATTTTATAAAAATATTGTATAGTAAAAATTAAATTATTAATACTAGAAATTCTTTTATAGAAATCTTTTTAAAATTTCTTTTAAATAATTAATAATTTAGATTTTTATAATTATTTTTAATTATTGATATAAAATAAACAGAATCCAGATTCTTTTATTTTAATATAATTTAATTTTAATAAAATTATTATTTATTATTTTCTTTAAATAAATCTTTTAATTTTTTAATTAAATTATTAGATTTAATATTATAATATTCTAAATAATATATAATTTAGAAATGAAAATAAAATAAAAATTACAATTATTAAATCTAATAATAATTTTAAAATTTAATAAACATAAAATATTTTAGATTTTAATAATTTATAATAATTAAAATTAAAATTAAAACTTTTTTAAATTTAAAATATTATTTTTTAAAGTAATAGATAATAATAAATAATTTTTTATTATAAATTTTACAATTATATTTAGTCAGAATATATTTTTTAAAAAATAATAATAATAAAATATGAGAATTTATTTTTATTATATTAAAACAGAACTCTGGCAGAGATATATGTAAGGGATGATATCCGCGGGATGCATCCTTACAAGGGTGAAACCCACCTCCTCCCGGGTGTACCTGAGTATATATATGGTATTCTAGGGGTCCGCAGGTAACTGCGGGTAATGTTAGTCTTTTTGCTCAGTGATAACAACTCCCCAAGGTTGGTGCCTTACATATATAAAATAATAATTCAAAGATTATATAGTACTGAAAAATTTTTAATTATATTTTTAATGTATAACTATAGATCTGTAGAAGAGTTTTATTTGTAAAAAGTATTATGATTAGTTATAATAATATAATTATATTATAAAGAAAATTACTATTAAAAAGGATTTTAAAAAATAAATTAGTATTAATGTATACTAATTATTAATTTATCTAATATAATAAATTAAACTTATATTATTACAGCTGTGAATAATCAAGAATTAGTTTAATATAAGAAAATATGTGGATATATTCTTTTTTTAATAAAATAAATAATAATACAGAAGATTTAAAAAAAAGAGATAGATATTTATCTTTATTATAAAAATAAAGAATATTTAATTAAAGAATATAATTCAGAATCTGGTATTTAATCTATAATATAAGTTATATTTATAATTTTAAAAAAACCCTAATTAAGAAATTCTTAGATAAATATAAAAACTATAAAAAAAAGTAATTTTTATATAAAATTATAAATAAAAATATCTAAATAAAATAGTTAATCTAAATTAAAAAATCTTTAAAGAATAGTATATAAATATTAGTATCTTACTTCTGAAGACTATTATAAATTTAATAATTAATATTTAAATAATAATAAATATCAGTCATTTAATTTATCAAATAATTAATTAAAAATTTATATAAAAATAAGATATAAAATTAATTTTTATTAAATTTTTTTAATAATTAGTATTAATAAAAACAGGATTATTAATTATATTATTTATACATATTAAATTGAATATTTATATATATAATAAATTATCTGCTTATGCACAATATTATTCTAGATTTGTTTTAATTAAGATAATATAATAGAAGACTCAACTTAAACTAGAATTATATCTATTTTTAGATTATTTAGTCATAATTGAAAATTATAATAATAATATAATTCTTTCTGATTAAGATACCAGCTATTATATTTCAGAATCTAGATCTGAATTAAAAAGTTTTTAAAAGAATTAATATAAAGATATTTACTACTTTACTTTAAAATATTAAAAAGAACTTTATATAAAAAATAAAAACTAAATTTAAAAAATATTCTTTTTTATTAATATTAATAATTTTTTAAATTACATAAATTGAAGATTATTAAAATTCTTTTTCTATTATACAGCTTAGAGATTAATTATATTATTAAATTAAAATAACACAATAGTAAGACTTTATAATTATTCTAGCACTCTCTTTATAATATATTAAAGAAAAAGCTGACTATATTCTAAAAAAAGCTTCTTAAATTATTTAATAAAGAGTTTTTTATATATACAGTTCTATGATTATAGTCTTTATTCTTTTTATCTGGGAATTTAATAAGAATCTTTAATTCTATATTGATTATTAAAATCTGAATATAAATATTAAGAATTATTATTATTTTAATTTTTAGCTTATAAGACTTTGAATTAGGTTAAAACAAGAATTCAACAAAATATTTTATTAAGCTAGATATCTTTGTGTTAGGGAAATGATTGAATTATACTAATCTAATGATTGACTATAAATACAGAAGGAAATACAGAAGAAATTAATAAAGAAAAAAAAGAATATTTAAGTTATATTTTCTTATTTCTTCTTATATAATACTATCTTTTATATTATTATTATTTTAATATATTATACAGGTATTATTAAGTATTTAAGATATAAAAGAGTTATATAAAAATCTTATAATAGTATTTCTCTTCTTATTTTATATATATTTATTTAATTTATAAATAGTCTTAAAAAGCTCTGTTTTAAAAATTAATTCTATTATATAAAAGATTTATTTTTTATATAAATAAATATTTCTTATCTTTCTAAACTCTTTTAAACTTAGCTTTTTATATAATCTAATAAATTTCTTTATTATTCTTAATAACTATATCTCTTTTTTTACTTTTATATATTAATTATATTCTTTTTATTCTTATATTTATAATTAAAGAATATAAGACTAAAAATACTGTTTTTTTATTATTTATTTATTATTTATATAATTATAATCTATTTTTTTATGTAGACAGATCTATTCTTTAATAAGCTTATTATATATATTTATAAATTTAAATCAGAGAAGAATTAATATATTATTATATAATTTACTGCCCGCGAAAATAAGATCTTGCGCAGAGTGGTTAACAGTTAAAATACAGATTAAAAACCAATCTCTTAAAAAGTATATTTAGATCTAAATAAATTATAAAATACAGTTTCTAAAATAAAATTTAAGAAGAGATTTAATATTTATTTATATATTATATTATAAATATTACTTAATATAGCTAGTCTATATTAAATATATAATTAATTAATTCTAGGTTTATTTTATATAATACTTTTTAATTATTAAGTATTTTACAATTTACAGTAATATCTATATATTATATAATTTAGAAATTAATTATATAATTATCTAGCTTAGATTATATTTATTAATTAAATAATAATTATATATTTATTAATGAAATAATAATTATATATTTATTAATTAAATAATAATTATATATTTATTTTAATTGTTATAAAATATTTTCACTGTTATCTAAGTTTCTTAAGTGTTATTATTAATCTATCCTGGCTGTTAATCACTCTAATCTTGCGCTAGCTTTATTATATTAATATGTAAAAAAATATAATAATTTTTATTATATAAATTTATTATTTATAATAATTTTCTAATTATTATTTAGATAGAAGCCTGTTTTTATATTTATATAGATATAATTAATATATATTATAATTCTTTTCTTTATAATTAAAGACAGAATATCTATTATATATAAATATTGTTTTAATTATTTCTTATAATAGATAAGAATCTGCTTTTTATAATAATAATATTTATTCTATGTTTTTTAAGAACGTATAATTTTTTAGTTTTTGGATTAAATACTATATTAGCTATAAGTGAAAGAATCACAGACTATAAGAATAGTAATACTTATAATACTTATAATATACTATATTATAAGAAATATCTATACTATAGAAACAGTTTCTTACAAAGTAATTATATTAGTATCATATATAATTTATAAGATTCTTATAAATATATTTATCTATAAAAAAAGCTAGATAAAAAATTAATAATAATATTTTATATAATATAAATATTATCTTAATTTTATAATAAATATATTTTTATAATCTTATTACTCTTAATCTAGAAGATAATTTATTAAAATTATATTTATATAAAATATAAATATTATATTTATAAGAATTCTTCTAATTTTTTTAAGATTAATTATAAACTTATTATAAAAAGAATAATTAAAATAAATATAATCTTATGATTTTCTAAGAATCTTTATAAATAATTAAATATATTTTAATAAATTATAGAGTTAGAACAGAGACTTAAAAGATTTTTATAAATAATAAAAAAATTTATAAATCTCTAAGTAATTCTGATATTTTATTTATAAAATTAAAAAAAATTAATATGTATATTTTTTTTTCATAAAATTTTAAATATTATAATATTTATAGTTATATTATTTTTTAATTATTTATTATTTAATAAGAATCTACTGCAAAGATTAATAATTAAAATAAAAATTAATAAATATAGATTATAATAATCTATCTAAATTATATATTTAATAATTTATAAAAAAATAAAATTATAAAGCTTTTTAAAAAAATAATTAAATATATTTTTATAAATCTTTTAAGATATAGCTAGATAATTCAGAGAATTAAAAATAAAAAATATAATTATAAATTTTAAGAATAATGTTTTATAAAAAAAAGAATTTTATATATTTATAATATTAAAAAAGGATAAAAACAGAGCTAGATTATAAAATATAAAAATTAAATATTATATAATTATATTTATTCTTTAAATTATTTTTAAAAAATATAAAAATAAAAGATTTATAAATAACTAGATTTTTTATTATTAAATAAAATCTAATTAGATTATTTATAAAATTAAGATTAAGTATTAACTAATAAAATAAGAAAATTAATTATATATAAAAAGAATTACTATTATTTATAAATTAAATAAAATAATTTAATAATTAGAGCTATTATAAAAGATTTTTATAAAAAAATATTTTATAATTAAATATATTAGAAATATTTATCTTATAAGATTTTATATTAATATTTATAAAAATAATAAAATATTTAAATTATAGAAAATAAGATTATATAATAAAAAGCTATTATTAATATAAAAATAAAAATCTTAAGAAATAATTTATAATTTAAATAAATTATAAAGAATTAGTTGATATATCTTTTATAATATATTTAATTTTAAAATTATAAGAATAATTACTTATATAAAATAAGATTAATTTATTTAAAAAAAATAATATCTTAATTAATATAGATACAGAAGTAAATCTAAGATTTATAATATTAATAAAAATTTTAAAATAATTAATAATATTCGCAAAGATTTTTATAAGATTATTAAATAATAGTAATATTTAGTCAGAAAAGATTATAATATTTAAAATAAATTTAATAAATATAAAAAATAATTATAAAATTTATAAAAGATTTATTATTATAATATCTAATATAGAAAAGATTTATTAAAATTATTATAAATTTAAATAAAGACTTTTATTATAAAGTTTAATTAGTATTACTTAAGATTTTATAAGAAATAATAAATTATAATATATTATATTATTATAATAGAATTTTGTATAAAGAAATTAGAGATTAAATAATTATAAATTATAATAATTAAATTTATTTATAAAAAAATAGATCTGAAAATATTTTTAAAATAATTTTATAATTTTAAGATAATATTTACAGAGAATAAGATAATAAGATATTTATTTTTATAATTAAATATTAATCTAAAAATTAATTTAAAAGAAGATTGTAAACTAAATATAAAATTAATTTATAAAATATTATTTATAGAGTAGAAAGTACTTTAAAAATATTTATAAAAATATTTTATATATAAATAGATTTAATATTTAAAATTATTTATTAAAGTATTAGTTCTTTTTATAAAAAAAAGAATAAACATTTATAAGTATATATTATTTATTATAAGCTAAATAAAGAAATTATTAAAAATAAATATTTATTATTATAAGTTAATAACTATATTAATTAGCTTATAAAAATATAATAATTTATATAATTTAATTATTATAAAATTTATTATAAAATAAGAATTATAATAAATTATAAATAAAAAATAGTTTTTTAAATAAAATATAATTTATTTAAATATTTAATTATATTATTCAAACTAATTAATATATTTATAGAATTTTAAGACTTTATAAATTTTTTATTTATAAAATATTTAAATAATTTTATAATTATTTATCTTAATAATATTATAATATATTTATAAAATTTTAAAATATATAAAAAATAAGTTCGGAAGATTATATAAATTTTAATTAAAATAAATCTATATATAAAACTAAGTAAGTATTACTTTATATAAATAAAAATTAATTTTCTTAATTTATTATCAGATATAAAAATATATAGATAAAATTAAAATAAATTATAATAATTTATAAATAATTAGAGTTATAGAATATAAAAAATATATTATAATTTATAAGATTTATAAACTAATATTAATAATTTATTTAAAAATATTTATAAATAATAATCTTACTTACAGATCTTACTACCAAATTCTATAAAAAAAATCTAATATAGAATTTTTTATAGCTAATATTTATAAAAGTTTTAAATAATTAAGAATAATATTTATAAAGAATATTATAATTATTTACTTTAAAAAAAGCAAATATATATTTAAATAGATATATTTAATTTTATAATTAATAATATATTATTACAAAAGAATATAGAGAGTTAATAAATTTTATTTATATTTATTTATAAAAAATAATTATAATAAAAATAAATTATAAAATTTATAATTAAGAATTATTTATAATAATAAAGTTGTTCAAAAAATAATATTACTAATTAAAGAAGACAGATCTTATAATTAAAATATTTATTAATTATAAAAGTCTTAAGTATTTTATAATAAGCCCAGAGCTATTATAAAAATAAATATAATAAATATAATAATTTATAATATTTTAATTTTATTTTATTTATTATTCAGACACACAGAATCTTGCAGATATATTTTTTTAATATTTAAATTATAAAAAAAAATAATAATTAAAAATTATAAAAAATTAAATAAACTAGTTCTGTAATAATTATTTAATTTATTTAAATTATAAATACTAAAGAATATAGAAATAAAAGTTTTATTTATAAATATTAAATTAATTCTTATTTATAAATATATCTTAAATATATAGAAAATTATAAAGAAAAAGATAATAAATAATAATATTATTATAAAATAATTATATTATAAGAATTCTTCCGCGGAGCTGCTAGTTATAATATTTATAATATTAATAAAAAATTAATAAATACAGAGAATATACAAGAACTAAAAAATTTTAAAGATTTTAAATTATAAAAAATAAATAAATAAGACTTTATAATAAAAGAATTATAAAACCTTTTATATAAAATAAAATAATATATATTTTAAATAAATATATTCTTAGTTTGAGATACTTATAAAACTATATAATAATTTTATTATAATTTATTTTAAAATAAAAAATATTTATATTAATATTATAATATTCTAGTAATTAAAGATAAATAATTTTATAAATAAGTATTATTAAATCTGCG